>NC_089898.1:6695000-6981783 GCF_040182565.1 Anser cygnoides | reverse complement strand
GGTCGCAGCACTGCATCAACAGTGGTGCCTCTGCACTCTCTGGACTCACTGCACTGCATCACCATTGGTGCCAGGGCACTCTCCGGACTCACTGCAGTGCATCTGCAGTGTTGCCAGTGCACTCTTTCGAGTCACTGCAGTGCATCCCCAGTGGTGCCAGTGCACTCTCTGTACTCACTGCACTTCATCCCCAGTGGTGCCAGTGCACTCTCTGGACTCACTGCACTGCATCCCCAGTGGTGCCAGTGCACTCTCAGGACTCACTGCACTGCATCCCCATGTTCCCAGAGCACTCTCTGGACTCACTGCAGTGCATCCCCAGGGGTGCCAGTGCACTCTCTGGAGTCACTGCAGTGCATCCCCAGTGGTGCCAGTGCACTCTCTGGACTCACTGCACTGCATCCCCAGTGGTGCCAGTGCACTCTCTGGACTCACTGCACTGCATCACCGTTGGTGCCAGGGCACTCTCTGGACTCACTGCAGTGCATCCCCAGTGGTGCCAGTGCACTCTCTGGACTCACTGCACTGCATCCCCAGTGGTGCCAGTGCACTCTCTGGAGTCGCAGCACTGCATCAACAGTGGTGCCTCTGCACTCTCTGGAGTCACTGCACTGCATCCCTAGTGCTGCCAGTGCACTCTCTGGACTCACTGCAGTGCATCCCCAGTGGTGCCAGTGCACTCTCTGGACTCACTGCAGTGCATCCCCAGTGGTGCCAGTGCACTCTCTGGACTCACTGCACTTCATCCCCAGTGGTGCCAGTGCACTCTCTGGACTCACTGCATTGCATCCCCAGTGGTGCCAGTGCACTCTCTGGACTCACTGCACTGCATCACCAGTGGTGCCACTGCACTCTCTGGACTCACTGCACTGCATCACCATTGGTGCCAGGGCACTCTCCGGACTCACTGCAGTGCATCCACAGTGGTGCCAGTGCACTCTTTCGAGTCACTGCACGGCATCCCCATTAGTGCCAGTGCATTCTCTGGACTCATTGCAGTACATCCCCAGTGGTGCCAGTGCACTCTCTGGACTCACTGCACTGCATCCCCAGTGGTGCCAGTGTACTCTCTGGACTCACTGCACTGCATCCCCAGTGCTGACAGTGCACTCTCTGGACTCACTGCAATGCATCCCCAGTGGTGCCAGTGCATTCTCTGGACTCACTGCACTGCATCCCCAGTGGTGCCAGTGTACTCTCTGGACTCACTGCAGTGCATCCCCTTTTGTGCCAGTGCACTCTCTGGACTCATTGCAGTGCATCCCCAGTGGTGCCAGTGCACTCTCTGGACTCACTGCACTGCATCCCAAGTGGTGCCAGTGCACTCTCCGGACTCACTGCACTGCATCCCTAATGGTGCCAGTGCACTCTCCGGACTCACTGCAGTGCATCCCCAGTGGTGCCAGTGCATTCTCTGCACTCACTGCACTGCATCCCCAGTGGTGCCAGTGCACTCTCTGCACTCACTGCACTGCATCCCCAGTGTTCCCAGAGCACTCTCTGGACTCACCGAGGTGCATCCCCAGTGGTGCCAGTGCACTCTCTGGACTCACCGCACTGCATCCCCAGTGGTGCCAGTGCACTCTCTGGACTCACTGCAGTGCAGCCCCTGAGGTGCCAGTGTACTCTCTGGAATCACTGCACTGCATCCCCAATGGTGACAGTGCACTCTCTGGAATCACTGCAGTGCATCCCCTGTGGTGCCATTGCACTCTCTGGCCTCACTGCACTGCATCCCCAGTGGTGCCTGTGCACTCTCTTGAGTCACTGCACTGCATCCCCAGTGGAGCCAGTGCACTCTATGGACTAACTGCACTGCATCCCCAGTGGTGCCAGTGCACTCTCTGGACTCACTGCACTGCATCCCCAGTGGTGCCAGTGCACTCTCTGGACTCACTGCACTGCATCCCCAGTGGTTCCAGTGCACTCTCTGGATCACTGCACTGCATCACAATTGGTGCCAGGGCACTCTCCGGACTCACTGCAGTGCATCCCCAGTGGTGCCAGTGCACTCTTTCGAGTCACTGCACTGCATCCCCAGTGGTGCCAGTGCATTCTCTGGACCCACTGCAGTGCATCCCCATTGGTGCCAGTGCACTCTCTGGAGTCACTGCAGTGCATCCCCAGTGGTGCCAGTGCACTCTCTGGACTCACTGCACTGCATCCCCAGTGCTGACAGTGCACTCTCTGGACTCACTGCAGTGCATCCCCAGTGGTGCCAGTGCAGTCGCTGGAGTCACTGCAGTGCATCCCCAGTGGTGCCAGTGCACTCTCTGGACTCACTGCACTGCATCCCCAGTGGTGCCAGTGCACTCTCTGGACTCACAGCACTGCATCCCCAGTGCTGACAGTGCACTCTCTGGACTCACTGCACTGCATCCCCAGTGCTGCCAGTGCACTCTCTGGACTCACTGCAGTGCATCCCCTTTTGTGTCAGTGCACTCTCTGGACTCACTGCAGTGCATCCCCAGTGGTGCCAGTGCACGCTCTGCGCTCACTGCACTGCATCACCAGTGGTGCCAGTGCACTCTCTGGACTCACTGCAGTGCATCCCCAGTGGTGCCAGTGCACTCTCTGGACTCACTGCACTGCATCCCCAGTGGTGCCAGTGCACTCTCTGGAGTCGCAGCACTGCATCAACAGTGGTGCCTCTGCACTCTCTGGAGTCACTGCACTGCATCCCCAGTGCTGCCAGTGCACTCTCTGGACTCACTGCAGTGCATCCCCAGTGGTGCCAGTGCACTCTCTGGACTCACTGCAGTGCATCCCCAGTGGTGCCAGTGCACTCTCTGGACTCACTGCACTTCATCCCCAGTGGTGCCAGTGCACTCTCTGGACTCACTGCATTGCATCCCCAGTGGTGCCAGTGCACTCTCTGGACTCACTGCACTGCATCCCCAGTGGTGCCACTGCACTCTCTGGACTCACTGCACTGCATCACCATTGGTGCCAGGGCACTCTCCGGACTCACTGCAGTGCATCCCCAGTGGTGCCAGTGCACTCTTTCGAGTCACTGCAGTGCATCCCCAGTGGTGCCAGTGCACTCTCTGGACTCACTGCACTTCATCCCCAGTGGAGCCAGTGCACTCTCTGGACTCACTGCACTGCATCCCCAGTGGTGCCAGTGCACTTTCTGCACTCACTGCACTGCATTCCCAGTGTTCCCAGAGCACTCTCTGGACTCACTGCAGTGCATACCCAGTGGTGCCAGTGCACTCTCTGGACTCACTGCACTGCATCACCAGTGGTGCCACTGCACTCTCTGGACTCACTGCACTGCATCACCATTGGTGCCAGGGCACTCTCCGGACTCACTGCAGTGCATCCGCAGTGGTGCCAGTGCACTCTTTCGAGTCACTGCACTGCATCCCCATTAGTGCCAGTGCATTCTCTGGACTCATTGCAGTACATCCCCAGTGGTGCCAGTGCACTCTCTGGACTCACTGCAGTGCATCCCCTTTTGTGCCAGTGCACTCTCTGGACTCATTGCAGTGCATCCCCAGTGGTGCCAGTGCACTCTCTGGAGTCACTGCACTGCATCCCCAGTGGTGCCACTGCACTCTCTGGACTCACTGCACTGCATCCCCAGTGGTGCCAGTGTACTCTCTGGACTCACTGCAGTGCATCCCCTTTTGTGCCAGTGCACTCTCTGGACTCACTGCACTGCATCCCCAGTGGTGCCAGTGCACTCTCTGGACTCACTGCAGTGCATCCCCTTTTGTGCCAGTGCACTCTCTGGACTCATTGCAGTGCATCCCCAGTGGTGCCAGTGCACTCTCTGGAATCACTGCAGTGCATCCCCAGTGGTGCCAGTGCACTCTATGGACTCACTGCATTGCATCCCCAGTGGTGCCAGTGCACTCTCTGGACTCACTGCACTGCATCCCCAGTGGTGCCAGTGCACTCTCTGCACTCACTGCAGTGCATCCCCAGTGGTGCCAGTGCACTCTTTGGAGTCACTGCAGTGCATCCCCAAGGTGCCAGTGCACTCTCTGCACTCACTGCACTGCATCACCAGTGGTGCCAGTGCACTCTCTGCACTCACTGCACTGTATCACCAGTGGTGCCAGTGCACTCTCTGGACTCACTGCAGTGCATCCCCAGTGGTGCCAGTGCACTCTCTGGACTCACTGCACTGCATCCCCAGTGGTGCCAGTGCACTCTCTGGACTCACTGCACTGCATCCCCAGTGGTGCCAGTGCACTCTCTGGACTCACTGCAGTGCATCCCCAGTGGTGCCAGTGCACTCTCTGGACTCACTGCACTGCATCCCCAGTGGTGCCAGTGCAGTCTCTGGACTCACTGCACTGCATCCCCAGTGGTGCCAGTGCACTCTCTGGACTCACTGCACTGCATCACCAGTGGTGCCAGTGCACTCTCTGGACTCACTGCATTGCATCCCCAGTGGTGCCAGTGCACTCTCTGGACTCACTGCATTGCATCCCCAGTGGTGCCAGTGCACTCTCTGGACTCACTGCACTGCATCCCCAGTGGTGCCACTGCACTCTCTGGACTCACTGCACTGCATCACCATTGGTGCCAGGGCACTCTCCGGACTCACTGCAGTGCATCCCCAGTGGTGCCAGTGCACTCTTTGGAGTCACTGCAGTGCATCCCCAGTGGTGCCAGTGCACTCTCTGGACTCACTGCACTGCATCCCCAGTGGTGCCAGTGCACTCTCTGCACTCACTGCACTGCATCCCCAGTGTTGCCAGAGCACTCTCTGGACTCACTGCAGTGCATCCCCAGTGGTGCCAGTGCACTCTCTGGACTCACTGCAGTGCATCCCCAGTGGTGCCAGTGCACTCTCTGGACTCACTGCACTGCATCCCCAGTGGTGCCAGTGCACTCTCTGGACTCACTGCACTGCATCCCTAATGGTGCCAGTGCACTCTCTGGACTCACTGCAGTGCATCCCCAGTGGTGCCAGTGCACTCTCTGGACTCACTGCACTGCATCCCCAGTGGTGCCAGTGCACTCTCTGGAGTCGCAGCACTGCATCAACAGTGGTGCCTCTGCACTCTCTGGACTCACTGCAGTGCATCACCATTGGTGCCAGGGCACTCTCCGGACTCACTGCAGTGCATCTGCAGTGTTGCCAGTGCACTCTTTCGAGTCACTGCAGTGCATCCCCAGTGGTGCCAGTGCACTCTCTGTACTCACTGCACTTCATCCCCAGTGGTGCCAGTGCACTCTCTGGACTCACTGCACTGCATCCCCAGTGGTGCCAGTGCACTCTCTGCACTCACTGCACTGCATCCCCATGTTCCCAGAGCACTCTCTGGACTCACTGCACTGCATCCCCAGTGGTGCCAGTGCACTCTCTGGAGTCACTGCAGTGCATCCCCAGTGGTGCCAGTGCACTCTCTGGACTCACTGCAGTGCATCCCCAGTGGTGCCACTGCACTCTCTGGACTCACTGCACTGCATCACCGTTCGTGCCAGGGCACTCTCTGGACTCACTGCAGTGCATCCCCAGTGGTGCCAGTGCACTCTCTGGACTCACTGCACTGCATCCCCAGTGGTGCCACTGCACTCTCTGGACTCACTGCACTGCATCCCCATTAGTGCCAGTGCATTCTCTGGACTCATTGCAGTGCATCCCCAGTGGTGCCAGTGCACTCTCTGGACTCATTGCACTGCATCCCCAGTGGTGCCAGTGCACTCTCTGGACTCACTGCACTGCATCCCCAGTGCTGACAGTGCACTCTCTGGACTCACTGCACTGCATCCCCAGTGGTGCCAGTGCACTCTCTGGACTCACTGCAGTGCATCCCCAGTGGTGCCAGTGCACTCTCTGGACTGCATCCCCAGTGGTGCCAGTGCACTCTCTGGACTCACTGCACTGCATCCCCAGTGGTGCCAGTGCACTCTCTGGACTCACTGCACTGCATCCCTAATGGTGCCAGTGTACTCTCTGGACTCACTGCAGTGCATCCCCAGTGGTGCCATTGCACTCTCCGGATTCACTGCAGTGCATCCCCAGTGGTGCCAGTGCACTCTTTCGAGTCACTGCACTGCATCCCCAGTGGTGCGAGTGCACTCTCTGGACTCACCGGGGTGCATCCCCAGTGGTGCCAGTGCACTCTCTGGACTCACTGCAGTGCATCCCCAGTGGTGCCAGTGCACTCTGTGGACTCACTGCAGTGCATCCCCAGTGCTGACAGTGCACTCTTTCGAGTCACTGCACTGCATCCCCATTAGTGCCAGTGCATTCTCTGGACTCATTGCAGTGCATCCCCAGTGGTGCCAGTGCACTCTCTGGACTCACTGCACTGCATCCCCAGTGGTTCCATTGCACTCTCTGGACTCACTGCACTGCATCCCCAGTGGTGCCAGTGCAGTCTCTGGAGTCACTGCAGTGCATCCCCAGTGGTGCCAGTGCACTCTCTGGACTCACTGCACTGCATCCCCAGTGCTGACAGTGCACTCTCTGGACTCACTGCACTGCATCCCCAGTGGTGCCAGTGCACTCTCTGGACTCACTGCAGTGCATCCCCTTTTGTGTCAGTGCACTCTCTGGACTCACTGCAGTGCATCCCCAGTGGTGCCAGTGCACTCTCTGCACTCACTGCACTGCATCACCAGTGGTGCCAGTGCATCTCTGGACTCACTGCAGTGCATCCCCAGTGGTGCCAGTGCACTCTCTGGACTCACTGCAGTGCATCCCCAGTGGTGCCAGTGCACTCTCTGGACTCACTGCACTTCATCCCCAGTGGTGCCAGTGCACTCTCTGGACTCACTGCATTGCATCCCCAGTGGTGCCAGTGCACTCTCTGGAGTCACTGCACTGCATCCCCAGTGGTACCACTGCACTCTCTGGACTCACTGCACTGCATCACCATTGGTGCCAGGGCACTCTCCGGACTCACTGCAGTGCATCCCCAGTGGTGCCAGTGCACTCTTTCGAGTCACTGAAGTGCATCCCCAGTGGTGCCAGTGCACTCTCTGGACTCACTGCACTTCATCCCCAGTGGAGCCAGTGCACTCTCTGGACTCACTGCACTGCATCCCCAGTGGTGCCAGTGAACTCTCTGCACTCACTGCACTGCATTCCCAGTGTTCCCAGAGCACTCTCTGGACTCACTGCAGTGCATCCCCAGTGGTGCCAGTGCACTCTCTGGACTCACTGCACTGCATCCCCAGTGGTGCCACTGCACTCTCTGGACTCACTGCACTGCATCACCATTGGTGCCAGGGCACTCTCCGGACTCACTGCAGTGCATCCGCAGTGGTGCCAGTGCACTCTTTCGAGTCACTGCACGGCATCCCCATTAGTGCCAGTGCATTCTCTGGACTCATTGCAGTACATCCCCAGTGGTGCCAGTGCACTCTCTGGACTCACTGCACTGCATCCCCAGTGGTGCCAGTGTACTCTCTGGACTCACTGCACTGCATCCCCAGTGCTGACATTGCACTCTCTGAACTGACTGCAATGCATCCCCAGTGGTGCCAGTGCATTCTCTGGACTCACTGTACTGCATCCCCAGTGGTGCCAGTGTACTCTCTGGACTCACTGCACTGCATCCCCTTTTGTGCCAGTGCACTCTCTGGACTCACTGCACTGCATCCCCAGTGGTGCCAGTGCACTCTCTGCACTCACTGCAGTGCATCCCCAGTGGTGCCAGTGCACTCTCTGGGCTCACCGGGGTGCATCCCCAGAGGTGCCAGTGCACTCTCTGGACTCACTGCAGTGCATCCCCAGTGGTGCCAGTGCACTCTCTGGACTCACTGCAGTGCATCCCCTTTTGTGCCAGTGCACTCTCTGGACTCACTGCACTGCATCCCCAGTGGTGCCAGTGCACTCTCTGGACTCACTGCATTGCATCCCCAGTGGTGCCAGTGCACTCTCTGGACTCACTGCAGTGCATCCCCAGTGGTGCCAGTGCACTCTCTGCACTCACTGCACTGCATCCCCAGTGGTGCCAGTGCACTCTCTGGACTCACTGCACTGCATCCCCAGTGGTGCCAGTGCACTCTCTGGAGTCGCAGCACTGCATCAACAGTGGTGCCTCTGCACTCTCTGGACTCACTGCACTGCATCACCATTGGTGCCAGGGCACTCTCCGGACTCACTGCAGTGCATCTGCAGTGTTGCCAGTGCACTCTTTCGAGTCACTGCAGTGCATCCCCAGTGGTGCCAGTGCACTCTCTGTACTCACTGCACTTCATCCCCAGTGGTGCCAGTGCACTCTCTGGACTCACTGCACTGCATCCCCAGTGGTGCCAGTGCACTCTCAGGACTCACTGCACTGCATCCCCATGTTCCCAGAGCACTCTCTGGACTCACTGCAGTGCATCCCCAGGGGTGCCAGTGCACTCTCTGGAGTCACTGCAGTGCATCCCCAGTGGTGCCAGTGCACTCTCTGGACTCACTGCACTGCATCCCCAGTGGTGCCAGTGCACTCTCTGGACTCACTGCACTGCATCACCGTTGGTGCCAGGGCACTCTCTGGACTCACTGCAGTGCATCCCCAGTGGTGCCAGTGCACTCTCTGGACTCACTGCACTGCATCCCCAGTGGTGCCAGTGCACTCTCTGGAGTCGCAGCACTGCATCAACAGTGGTGCCTCTGCACTCTCTGGAGTCACTGCACTGCATCCCTAGTGCTGCCAGTGCACTCTCTGGACTCACTGCAGTGCATCCCCAGTGGTGCCAGTGCACTCTCTGGACTCACTGCAGTGCATCCCCAGTGGTGCCAGTGCACTCTCTGGACTCACTGCACTTCATCCCCAGTGGTGCCAGTGCACTCTCTGGACTCACTGCATTGCATCCCCAGTGGTGCCAGTGCACTCTCTGGACTCACTGCACTGCATCACCAGTGGTGCCACTGCACTCTCTGGACTCACTGCACTGCATCACCATTGGTGCCAGGGCACTCTCCGGACTCACTGCAGTGCATCCGCAGTGGTGCCAGTGCACTCTTTCGAGTCACTGCACGGCATCCCCATTAGTGCCAGTGCATTCTCTGGACTCATTGCAGTACATCCCCAGTGGTGCCAGTGCACTCTCTGGACTCACTGCACTGCATCCCCAGTGGTGCCAGTGTACTCTCTGGACTCACTGCACTGCATCCCCAGTGCTGACAGTGCACTCTCTGGACTCACTGCAATGCATCCCCAGTGGTGCCAGTGCATTCTCTGGACTCACTGCACTGCATCCCCAGTGGTGCCAGTGTACTCTCTGGACTCACTGCAGTGCATCCCCTTTTGTGCCAGTGCACTCTCTGGACTCATTGCAGTGCATCCCCAGTGGTGCCAGTGCACTCTCTGGACTCACTGCACTGCATCCCCAGTGGTGCCAGTGCACTCTCTGGACTCACTGCAGTGCATCCCCAGTGGTGCCAGTGCACTCTCTGGACTCACTGCAGTGCATCCCCAGTGGTGCCAGTGCACTCTCTGGACTCATTGCAGTGCATCCCCAGTGGTGCCAGTGCACTCTCTGCACTCACTGCAGTGCATCCCCAGTGGTGCCAGTGCACTCTCTGGACTCACTGCAGTGCATCCCCTTTTGTGCCAGTGCACTCTCTGGACTCACTGCACTGCATCCCCAGTGGTGCCAGTGCACTCTCTGGACTCACTGCATTGCATCCCCAGTGGTGCCAGTGCACTCTCTGGACTCACTGCAGTGCATCCCCAGTGGTGCCAGTGCACTCTCTGCACTCACTGCACTGCATCCCCAGTGGTGCCAGTGCACTCTCTGGACTCACTGCACTGCATCCCCAGTGGTGCCAGTGCACTCTCTGGAGTCGCAGCACTGCATCAACAGTGGTGCCTCTGCACTCTCTGGACTCACTGCACTGCATCACCATTGGTGCCAGGGCACTCTCCGGACTCACTGCAGTGCATCTGCAGTGTTGCCAGTGCACTCTTTCGAGTCACCGCAGTGCATCCCCAGTGGTGCCAGTGCACTCTCTGTACTCACTGCACTTCATCCCCAGTGGTGCCAGTGCACTCTCTGGACTCACTGCACTGCATCCCCAGTGGTGCCAGTGCACTCTCTGCACTCACTGCACTGCATCCCCATGTTCCCAGAGCACTCTCTGGACTCACTGCAGTGCATCCCCAGTGGTGCCAGTGCACTCTCTGGAGTCACTGCAGTGCATCCCCAGTGGTGCCAGTGCACTCTCTGGACTCACTGCACTGCATCCCCAGTGGTGCCAGTGCACTCTCTGGACTCACTGCACTGCATCACCGTTGGTGCCAGTGCACTCTCTGGACTCACTGCAGTGCATCCCCAGTGGTGCCAGTGCATTCTCTGGACTCACTGCACTGCATCCCCAGTGGTGCCAGTGCACTCTCTGGAGTCGCAGCACTGCATCAACAGTGGTGCCTCTGCACTCTCTGGAGTCACTGCACTGCATCCCTAGTGCTGCCAGTGCACTCTCTGGACTCACTGCACTGCATCCCCAGTGGTGCCAGTGCACTCTCTGGACTCACTGCACTGCATCCCCAGTGGTGCCAGTGCACTCTCTGGACTCACTGCACTGCATCCCCAGTGGTGCCAGTGCACTCTCTGGACTCACTGCACTGCATCCCCATGTTCCCAGAGCACTCTCTGGACTCACTGCACTGCATCCCCAGTGGTGCCAGTGCACTCTCTGGACTCACTGCACTGCATCCCCAGTGGTGCCAGTGCACTCTCTGGACTCACTGCACTGCATCCCCAGTGGTGCCAGTGCACTCTCTGGACTCACTGCACTGCATCACCAGTTGGTGCCAGGGCACTCTCTGGACTCACTGCAGTGCATCCCCAGTGGTGCCAGTGCACTCTCTGGACTCACTGCACTGCATCCCCAGTGGTGCCAGTGCACTCTCTGGAGTCACAGCACTGCATCAACAGTGGTGCCAGTGCACTCTCTGGACTCACTGCACTGCATCCCTAGTGCTGCCAGTGCACTCTCTGGACTCACTGCAGTGCATCCCCAGTGGTGCCAGTGCACTCTCTGGACTCACTGCACTGCATCCCCAGTGGTGCCAGTGCACTCTCTGGACTCACTGCATTGCATCCCCAGTGGTGCCACTGCACTCTCTGGACTCACTGCACTGCATCACCATTGGTGCCAGGGCACTCTCCGGACTCACTGCAGTGCATCCCCAGTGGTGCCAGTGCACTCTTTCGAGTCACTGCAGTGCATCCCCAGTGGTGCCAGTGCACTCTCTGGACTCACTGCACTTCATCCCCAGTGGAGCCAGTGCACTCTCTGGACTCACTGCACTGCATCCCCAGTGGTGCCAGTGCACTCTCTGCACTCACTGCACTGCATTCCCAGTGTTCCCAGAGCACTCTCTGGACTCACTGCAGTGCATCCCCAGTGGTGCCAGTGCACTCTCTGGACTCACTGCACTGCATCCCCAGTGGTGCCACTGCACTCTCTGGACTCACTGCACTGCATCACCATTGGTGCCAGGGCACTCTCCGGACTCACTGCAGTGCATCCCCAGTGGTGCCAGTGCACTCTTTCGAGTCACTGCACTGCATCCCCATTAGTGCCAGTGCATTCTCTGGACTCATTGCAGTACATCCCCAGTGGTGCCAGTGCACTCTCTGGACTCACTGCACTGCATCCCCAGTGGTGCCAGTGCACTCTCTGGACTCACTGCACTGCATCCCCAGTGGTGCCAGTGCACTCTCTGGACTCACTGCAATGCATCCCCAGTGGTGCCAGTGCACTCTCTGGACTCACTGCACTGCATCCCCAGTGGTGCCAGTGTACTCTCTGGACTCACTGCAGTGCATCCCCTTTTGTGCCAGTGCACTCTCTGGACTCACTGCACTGCATCCCCAGTGGTGCCAGTGCACTCTCTGGACTCACTGCACTGCATCCCCAGTGGTGCCAGTGCACTCTCTGGACTCATTGCAGTGCATCCCCAGTGGTGCCAGTGCACTCTCTGGACTCACTGCACTGCATCCCCAGTGGTGCCAGTGCACTCTCTGGACTCACTGCACTGCATCCCCAGTGGTGCCAGTGCACTCTCTGGACTCACTGCACTGCATCCCCAGTGGTGCCAGTGCACTCTCTGGACTCACTGCAGTGCATCCCCAGTGGTGCCAGTGCACTCTCTGGACTCACTGCAGTGCATCCCCAGTGGTGCCAGTGCACTCTCTGCACTCACTGCACTGCATCCCCAGTGGTGCCAGTGCACTCTCTGGACTCACTGCACTGCATCCCCTTTTGTGCCAGTGCACTCTCTGGACTCACTGCACTGCATCCCCAGTGGTGCCAGTGCACTCTCTGGACTCACTGCAGTGCATCCCCAGTGGTGCCAGTGCACTCTCTGGACTCACTGCAGTGCATCCCCAGTGGTGCCAGTGCACTCTCTGGACTCACTGCACTGCATCCCCAGTGGTGCCAGTGCACTCTCTGGACTCACTGCACTGCATCCCCAGTGGTGCCAGTGCACTCTCTGGACTCACTGCAGTGCATCCCCAGTGGTGCCAGTGCAGTCTCTGGAGTCACTGCAGTGCATCCCCAGTGGTGCCAGTGCACTCTCTGGACTCACTGCACTGCATCCCCAGTGGTGCCAGTGCACTCTCTGGACTCACTGCACTGCATCCCCAGTGGTGCCAGTGCACTCTCTGGACTCACTGCAGTGCATCCCCAGTTGTGTCAGTGCACTCTCTGGACTCACTGCAGTGCATCCCCAGTGGTGCCAGTGCACTCTCTGCACTCACTGCACTGCATCACCAGTGGTGCCAGTGCATCTCTGGACTCACTGCAGTGCATCCCCAGTGGTGCCAGTGCACTCTCTGGACTCACTGCAGTGCATCCCCAGTGGTGCCAGTGCACTCTCTGGACTCACTGCACTGCATCCCCAGTGGTGCCAGTGCACTCTCTGGACTCACTGCACTGCATCCCCAGTGGTACCACTGCACTCTCTGGACTCACTGCACTGCATCACCATTGGTGCCAGGGCACTCTCCGGACTCACTGCAGTGCATCCCCAGTGGTGCCAGTGCACTCTTTCGAGTCACTGAAGTGCATCCCCAGTGGTGCCAGTGCACTCTCTGGACTCACTGCACTGCATCCCCAGTGGAGCCAGTGCACTCTCTGGACTCACTGCACTGCATCCCCAGTGGTGCCAGTGAACTCTCTGCACTCACTGCACTGCATTCCCAGTGTTCCAGAGCACTCTCTGGACTCACTGCAGTGCATCCCCAGTGGTGCCAGTGCACTCTCTGGACTCACTGCACTGCATCCCCAGTGGTGCCACTGCACTCTCTGGACTCACTGCACTGCATCACCATTGGTGCCAGGGCACTCTCCGGACTCACTGCAGTGCATCCGCAGTGGTGCCAGTGCACTCTTTCGAGTCACTGCACGGCATCCCCATTAGTGCCAGTGCATTCTCTGGACTCATTGCAGTACATCCCCAGTGGTGCCAGTGCACTCTCTGGACTCACTGCACTGCATCCCCAGTGGTGCCAGTGCACTCTCTGGACTCACTGCACTGCATCCCCAGTGCTGACATTGCACTCTCTGGACTCACTGCAATGCATCCCCAGTGGTGCCAGTGCACTCTCTGGACTCACTGCACTGCATCCCCAGTGGTGCCAGTGCACTCTCTGGACTCACTGCACTGCATCCCCAGTTGTGCCAGTGCACTCTCTGGACTCACTGCACTGCATCCCCAGTGGTGCCAGTGCACTCTCTGTACTCACTGCACTGCATCCCCAGTGGTGCCAGTGCACTCTCAGGACTCACTGCACTGCATCCCCATGTTCCCAGAGCACTCTCTGGACTCACTGCAGTGCATCCCCAGGGTGCCAGTGCACTCTCTGGAGTCACTGCACTGCATCCCCAGTGGTGCCAGTGCACTCTCTGGACTCACTGCACTGCATCCCCAGTGGTGCCAGTGCACTCTCTGGACTCACTGCACTGCATCACCGTTGGTGCCAGGGCACTCTCTGGACTCACTGCAGTGCATCCCCAGTGGTGCCAGTGCACTCTCTGGACTCACTGCACTGCATCCCCAGTGGTGCCAGTGCACTCTCTGGAGTCGCAGCACTGCATCAACAGTGGTGCCTCTGCACTCTCTGGAGTCACTGCACTGCATCCCTAGTGCTGCCAGTGCACTCTCTGGACTCACTGCAGTGCATCCCCAGTGGTGCCAGTGCACTCTCTGGACTCACTGCAGTGCATCCCCAGTGGTGCCAGTGCACTCTCTGGACTCACTGCACTTCATCCCCAGTGGTGCCAGTGCACTCTCTGGACTCACTGCATTGCATCCCCAGTGGTGCCAGTGCACTCTCTGGACTCACTGCACTGCATCACCAGTGGTGCCACTGCACTCTCTGGACTCACTGCACTGCATCACCATTGGTGCCAGGGCACTCTCCGGACTCACTGCAGTGCATCCCCAGTGGTGCCAGTGCACTCTTTCGAGTCACTGCACGGCATCCCCATTAGTGCCAGTGCATTCTCTGGACTCATTGCAGTACATCCCCAGTGGTGCCAGTGCACTCTCTGGACTCACTGCACTGCATCCCCAGTGGTGCCAGTGTACTCTCTGGACTCACTGCACTGCATCCCCAGTGCTGACAGTGCACTCTCTGGACTCACTGCAATGCATCCCCAGTGGTGCCAGTGCATTCTCTGGACTCACTGCACTGCATCCCCAGTGGTGCCAGTGTACTCTCTGGACTCACTGCAGTGCATCCCCTTTTGTGCCAGTGCACTCTCTGGACTCATTGCAGTGCATCCCCAGTGGTGCCAGTGCACTCTCTGGACTCACTGCACTGCATCCCCAGTGGTGCCAGTGCACTCTCTGGACTCACTGCAGTGCATCCCCAGTGGTGCCAGTGCACTCTCTGGACTCACTGCAGTGCATCCCCAGTGGTGCCAGTGCACTCTCTGGACTCATTGCAGTGCATCCCCAGTGGTGCCAGTGCACTCTCTGGACTCACTGCACTGCATCCCCAGTGGTGCCAGTGCACTCTCTGGACTCACTGCAGTGCATCCCCTTTTGTGCCAGTGCACTCTCTGGACTCACTGCACTGCATCCCCAGTGGTGCCAGTGCACTCTCTGGACTCACTGCATTGCATCCCCAGTGGTGCCAGTGCACTCTCTGGACTCACTGCAGTGCATCCCCAGTGGTGCCAGTGCACTCTCTGCACTCACTGCACTGCATCCCCAGTGGTGCCAGTGCACTCTCTGGACTCACTGCACTGCATCCCCAGTGGTGCCAGTGCACTCTCTGGAGTCGCAGCACTGCATCAACAGTGGTGCCTCTGCACTCTCTGGACTCACTGCACTGCATCACCATTGGTGCCAGGGCACTCTCCGGACTCACTGCAGTGCATCTGCAGTGTTGCCAGTGCACTCTTTCGAGTCACCGCAGTGCATCCCCAGTGGTGCCAGTGCACTCTCTGTACTCACTGCACTTCATCCCCAGTGGTGCCAGTGCACTCTCTGGACTCACTGCACTGCATCCCCAGTGGTGCCAGTGCACTCTCTGCACTCACTGCACTGCATCCCCATGTTCCCAGAGCACTCTCTGGACTCACTGCAGTGCATCCCCAGTGGTGCCAGTGCACTCTCTGGAGTCACTGCAGTGCATCCCCAGTGGTGCCAGTGCACTCTCTGGACTCACTGCACTGCATCCCCAGTGGTGCCAGTGCACTCTCTGGACTCACTGCACTGCATCACCGTTGGTGCCAGTGCACTCTCTGGACTCACTGCAGTGCATCCCCAGTGGTGCCAGTGCACTCTCTGGACTCACTGCACTGCATCCCCAGTGGTGCCAGTGCACTCTCTGGAGTCGCAGCACTGCATCAACAGTGGTGCCTCTGCACTCTCTGGAGTCACTGCACTGCATCCCTAGTGCTGCCAGTGCACTCTCTGGACTCACTGCAGTGCATCCCCAGTGGTGCCAGTGCACTCTCTGGACTCACTGCACTTCATCCCCAGTGGTGCCAGTGCACTCTCTGGACTCACTGCACTGCATCCCCAGTGGTGCCAGTGCACTCTCTGGACTCACTGCACTGCATCCCCATGTTCCCAGAGCACTCTCTGGACTCACTGCAGTGCATCCCCAGTGGTGCCAGTGCACTCTCTGGAGTCACTGCAGTGCATCCCCAGTGGTGCCAGTGCACTCTCTGGACTCACTGCACTGCATCCCCAGTGGTGCCAGTGCACTCTCTGGACTCACTGCACTGCATCACCGTTGGTGCCAGGGCACTCTCTGGACTCACTGCAGTGCATCCCCAGTGGTGCCAGTGCACTCTCTGGACTCACTGCACTGCATCCCCAGTGGTGCCAGTGCACTCTCTGGAGTCGCAGCACTGCATCAACAGTGGTGCCTCTGCACTCTCTGGAGTCACTGCACTGCATCCCTAGTGCTGCCAGTGCACTCTCTGGACTCACTGCAGTGCATCCCCAGTGGTGCCAGTGCACTCTCTGGACTCACTGCACTTCATCCCCAGTGGTGCCAGTGCACTCTCTGGACTCACTGCATTGCATCCCCAGTGGTGCCACTGCACTCTCTGGACTCACTGCACTGCATCACCATTGGTGCCAGGGCACTCTCCGGACTCACTGCAGTGCATCCCCAGTGGTGCCAGTGCACTCTTTCGAGTCACTGCAGTGCATCCCCAGTGGTGCCAGTGCACTCTCTGGACTCACTGCACTTCATCCCCAGTGGAGCCAGTGCACTCTCTGGACTCACTGCACTGCATCCCCAGTGGTGCCAGTGCACTCTCTGCACTCACTGCACTGCATTCCCAGTGTTCCCAGAGCACTCTCTGGACTCACTGCAGTGCATCCCCAGTGGTGCCAGTGCACTCTCTGGACTCACTGCACTGCATCCCCAGTGGTGCCACTGCACTCTCTGGACTCACTGCACTGCATCACCATTGGTGCCAGGGCACTCTCCGGACTCACTGCAGTGCATCCCCAGTGGTGCCAGTGCACTCTTTCGAGTCACTGCACTGCATCCCCATTAGTGCCAGTGCATTCTCTGGACTCATTGCAGTACATCCCCAGTGGTGCCAGTGCACTCTCTGGACTCACTGCACTGCATCCCCAGTGGTGCCAGTGTACTCTCTGGACTCACTGCACTGCATCCCCCGTGGTGCCAGTGCACTCTCTGGACTCACTGCAATGCATCCCCAGTGGTGCCAGTGCATTCTCTGGACTCACTGCACTGCATCCCCAGTGGTGCCAGTGTACTCTCTGGACTCACTGCAGTGCATCCCCTTTTGTGCCAGTGCACTCTCTGGACTCACTGCACTGCATCCCCAGTGGTGCCAGTGCACTCTCTGGACTCACTGCAGTGCATCCCCAGTGGTGCCAGTGCACTCTCTGGACTCATTGCAGTGCATCCCCAGTGGTGCCAGTGCACTCTCTGGACTCACTGCACTGCATCCCCAGTGGTGCCAGTGCACTCTCTGGACTCACTGCACTGCATCCCCTTTTGTGCCAGTGCACTCTCTGGACTCACTGCACTGCATCCCCAGTGGTGCCAGTGCACTCTCTGGACTCACTGCAGTGCATCCCCAGTGGTGCCAGTGCACTCTCTGGACTCACTGCAGTGCATCCCCAGTGGTGCCAGTGCACTCTCTGCACTCACTGCACTGCATCCCCAGTGGTGCCAGTGCACTCTCTGGACTCACTGCACTGCATCCCCAGTGGTGCCAGTGCACTCTCTGGACTCACTGCAGTGCATCCCCAGTGGTACCTCTGCACTCTCTGGAGTCACTGCACTGCATCCCCAGTGCTGCCAGTGCACTCTCTGGACTCACTGCAGTGCATCCCCAGTGGTGCCAGTGCACTCTCTGGACTCACTGCTTTGCATCCCCAGTGGTGCCAGTGCACTCTCTGGAATCACTGCCGTGCATCCCCAGTGGTGCCAGTGCACTCTCTGCACTCACTGCACTGCATCCCCAGTGGTGCCAGTGCACTCTCTGGACTCACTGCACTGCATCCCCAGTGGTGCCAGTGCACTCTCTGGAGTCGCAGCACTGCATCAACAGTGGTGCCTCTGCACTCTCTGGACTCACTGCACTGCATCACCATTGGTGCCAGGGCACTCTCCGGACTCACTGCAGTGCATCTGCAGTGGTGCCAGTGCACTCTTTCGAGTCACTGCAGTGCATCCCCAGTGGTGCCAGTGCACTCTGTGTACTCACTGCACTTCATCCCCAGTGGTGCCAGTGCACTCTCTGGACTCACTGCTCTGCATCCCCAGTGGTGCCAGTGCACTCTCTGCACTCACTGCACTGCATCCCCATGTACCCAGAGCACTCTCTGGACTCACTGCAGTGCATCCCCTGTGGTGCCAGTGCACTCTCTGGAGTCACTGCAGTGCATCCCCAGTGGTGCCAGTGCACTCTCTGGACTCACTGCACTGCATCCCCAGTGGTGCCAGTGCACTCTCTGGACTCACTGCACTGCATCCCCAGTGGTGCCACTGCACTCTCTGGACTCACTGCAGTGCATCCCCAGTGCTGCAAGTGCACTCTCTGGAGTCACTGCACTGCATCCCCATTAGTGCCAGTGCATTCTCTGGACGCATTGCAGTGCATCCCCAGTGGTGCCAGTGCACTCTCTGGACTCACTGCACTGCATCCCCAGTGCTGACAGTGCACTCTCTGGACTCACTGCAATGCATCCCCAGTGGTGCCAGTGCATTCTCTGGACTCACTGCACTGCATCCCCAGTGGTGCCAGTGTACTCTCTGGACTCACTGCAGTGCATCCCCTTTTGTGCCAGTGCACTCTCTGGACTCACTGCACTGCATCCCCAGTGGTGCCAGTGCACTCTCTGGACTCACTGCACTGCATCCCCAGTGGTGCCAGTGCACTCTCTGGACTCATTGCAGTGCATCCCCAGTGGTGCCAGTGCACTCTCTGCACTCACTGCACTGCATCCCCAGTGGTGCCAGTGCACTCTCTGGACTCACTGCACTGCATCCCCAGTGGTGCCAGTGCACTCTCTGGACTCACTGCACTGCATCCCCAGTGGTGCCAGTGCACTCTCAGGACTCACTGCACTGCATCCCCAGTGGTGCCAGTGCACTCTCTGCACTCACTGTACTGCATCAACAGTGGTGCCTCTGCACTCTCTGGACTCACTGCAGTGCATCCCCAGTGGTGCCAGTGCACTCTCTGGACTCACTGTAGTGCATCCCCAGTGGTGCCAGTGCACTCTCTGGACTCACTGCACTGCATCCCCAGTGGTGCCAGTGCACTCTCTGGTCTCACTGCAGTGCATCCCCAGTGGTGCCAGTGCACTCTCTGGACTCACTGCACTGCATCCCATTGGTGCTAGTGCACTCTCTGGACTCACTGCACTGCATCCCCAGTGGTGCCAGTGCACTCTCTGCACTCACTGCACTGCATCCCCGGTGTTCCCAGAGCACTCTCTGGACTCACCGAGGTGCATCCCCAGTGGTGCCTCTGCACTCTCTGGAGTCACTGCACTGCATCCCCAGTGGTGCCAGTGCACTCTCTGGACTCACTGTAGTGCATCCCCAGTGGTGCCAGTGCACTCTCTGGAGTCACTGCACTGCATCCCCAGTGGTGCCAGTGCACTCTCTGGACTCACTGCAGTGCATCCCTTGTGGTGCCTTTGCACACTCAGGACTCACTGCACTGCATCCCCAGTGGTGCCAGTGCACTCTCTGGACTCAGCGCACTGCATCCCCAGTGGTGCCAGTGCACTCTCTGAACTCAGTGCACTGCATCGCCAATGGTGCCACTGCACTCTCTGGACTCACTGCAGTGCATCCCCAGTGGTGCCAGTGCACTCTCTGGACTCACTGCAGTGCATCCCCAGTGGTGCCAGTGCACTCTCTGAGCACTTTGCAGTGCATCCCCAGTGGTGCCAGTGCACTCTCTGGACTCACTGCACTGCATCCCCAGTGGTGCCAGTGCACTCTCTGGACTCACGGCAGTGCATCCCCAGTGGTGCCAGGGCACTCTCTGGACAAACTGCACTAAAACCAAAGTGGTGCCAGTGCAGTCTCTGGACTCACTGCACTGCATCCCCAGTGGTGCCAGTGCACTCTCTGGACTCACTGCACTGCATCCCCTGTGGTGCCAGTACACTCTCTGGACTCACTGCACTGCATCACCAGCGGAGCCAGTGCACTCTCTGGACTCACTGAAGTGCATCCCCAGTGGTGCCAGTGCACTTTCTGGAGTCACTGCAGTGCATCCCCTGTTGTGCCAGTGCACTCTCTGCACTCACTACAGTGCATCCCCAGAAGTGCCAGTGCACTCTCTGGACTCACTGCACTGCATCCCCAGTGGTTCCATTGCACTCTCTGGACTCACTGCATTGGATCCCCAGTGGTGTCAGTGCACTCTCTGGACTCAGTGCAGTGCATCCCCAGTGGTGCCAGTGCACTCTCTGGACTCACTGCAGTGCTTCCCCACTGGTGCCAGTGCACTCTCTGCACTCACTGCACTGCATCCCCAGTGGTGCCAGTGCACTCTCTGGACTCACTGCACTGCATCCCCAGTGGTGCCAGTGCACTCTCTGTAGTCACTGCACTGCGTCCCCAGTGGTGCCAGTGCACTCTCTGGACTCACTGCAGTGTATCCCCTGTGGTGCCAGTGCACTCTGTGGACTCACTGCACTGCATCCCAGTGGTGCCAGTGCACTCTCTGGACTCACTGCACTGCATCCCCAAGGTGCCAGTGCACTCTCTGGACTCAACTGCACTGCATCCCCAGTGCTGCCAGTGCACTCTCTGGACTCACTGCAGTGCATCCCCAGTGGTACCAGTGCACTCTCTGGACTCACTGCAGTGCATCCCCAGTGGTGCCTGTGCACTCTCTTGAGTCACTGCACTGCATCCCCAGTGGAGCCAGTGCACTCTATGGACTAACTGCACTGCATCCCCAGTGGTGCCAGTGCACTCTCTGGACTCACTGCACTGCATCCCCAGTGGTGCCAGTGCACTCTCTGGACTCACTGCACTGCATCCCCAGTGGTTCCAGTGCACTCTCTGGATCACTGCACTGCATCACAATTGGTGCCAGGGCACTCTCCGGACTCACTGCAGTGCATCCCCAGTGGTGCCAGTGCACTCTTTCGAGTCACTGAACTGCATCCCCAGTGGTGCCAGTGCATTCTCTGGACCCACTGCAGTGCATCCCCATTGGTGCCAGTGCACTCTCTGGAGTCACTGCAGTGCATCCCCAGTGGTGCCAGTGCACTCTCTGGACTCACTGCACTGCATCCCCAGTGGTGCCAGTGCACTCTCTGGACTCACTGCAGTGCATCCCCAGTGGTGCCAGTGCAGTCTCTGGAGTCACTGCAGTGCATCCCCAGTGGTGCCAGTGCACTCTCTGGACTCACTGCAGTGCATCCCCAGTGGTGCCAGTGCAGTCTCTGGAGTCACTGCAGTGCATCCCCAGTGGTGCCAGTGCACTCTCTGGACTCACTGCACTGCATCCCCAGTGGTGCCAGTGCACTCTCTGGACTCACTGCACTTCATCCCCAGTGGTGCCAGTGCACTCTCTGGACTCACTGCATTGCATCCCCAGTGGTGCCAGTGCACTCTCTGGACTCACTGCACTGCATCCCCAGTGGTGTCACTGCACTCTCTGGACTCACTGCACTGCATCGCCATTGGTGCCAGGGCACTCTCCGGACTCACTGCAGTGCATCCGCAGTGGTGCCAGTGCACTCTTTCGAGTCACTGCAGTGCATCCCCAGGGGTGCCAGTGCACTCTCCAGACTCACTGCACTGCATCCCCAGTGGTGCCAGTGCACTCTCTGGAATCACTGCAGTGCATCCCCAGTGGTGCCAGTGCACTCTATGGACTCACTGCATTGCATCCCCAGTGGTGCCAGTGCACTCTCTGGACTCACTGCACTGCATCCCCAGTGGTGCCAGTGCACTCTCTGCACTCACTGCAGTGCATCCGCAGTGGTGCCAGTGCACTCTTTTGAGTCACTGCAGTGCATCGCCAAGGTGCCAGTGCACTCTCTGGACTCACTGCACTGCATCCCCAGTGGTGCCAGTGCACTCTCTGCACTCACTGCACTGCATCACCAGTGGTGCCAGTGCACTCTCTGGACTCACTGCAGTGCATCCCCAGTGGTGCCAGTGCACTCTCTGGACTCACTGCACTGCATCCCCAGTGGTGGCAGTGCACTCTCTGGACTCACTGCAGTGCATCCCCAGTGGTGCCTCTGCACTCTCTGGAGTCACTGCACTGCATCCCCAGTGGTGCCAGTGCACTCTCTGGACTCACTGCAGTGCATCCCCAGTGGTGCCAGTGCACTCTCTGGACTCACTGCACTGCATCCCCAGTGGTGCCAGTGCAGTCTCTGGACTCACTGCAGTGCATCCCCATTGGTGCCAGTGCACTCTCTGGACTCACTGCACTGCATCCCCAGTGGTGCCAGTGTACTCTCTGGACTCACTGCACTGCATCCCCAGTGGAGACAGTGCACTCTCTGTAGTCACTGCGCTGCATCCCCAGTGGTTCCAGGGCACTCTCTCGACTCACTGCACTGCAACTCCAGTGGTGCCAGTGCACTCTCTGGACTCACTGCACTGCATCCCCAGTGGTGCCAGTGCACTCTCTGGAGTCACTGCGCTGCATCCCCAGTGGTGCCAGAGCCCGCTGTGGACTCACTGCACTACATCCCCTGTGGGGCCAGTGCACTCTCTGGACTCACTGCAGTGCATCCCCAGTGGTGCGAGTGCACTCTCTGGACTCACCGGGGTGCATCCCCAGTGGTGCCAGTGCACTCTCTGGACTCACTGCAGTGCATCCCCAGTGGTGCCAGTGCACTCTGTGGACTCACTGCAGTGCATCCCCAGTGCTGACACTGCACTCTCTGGAGTCACTGCACTGCATCCCCATTAGTGCCAGTGCATTCTCTGGACTCGTTGCAGTGCATCCCCAGTGGTACCAGTGCACTCTCTGGACTCACTGCACTGCATCCGCAGTGGTTCCATTGCACTCTCTGGACTCACTGCACTGCATCCCCAGTGGTGCCAGTGCAGTCTCTGGAGTCACTGCAGTGCATCCCCAGTGGTGCCAGTGCACTCTCTGGACTCACTGCACTGCATCCCCAGTGCTGACAGTGCACTCTCTGGACTCACTGCACTGCATCCCCAGTGGTGCCAGTGCACTCTCTGGACTCACTGCAGTGCATCCACTTTTGTGTCAGTGCACTCTCTGGACTCACTGCAGTGCATCCCCTGTGGTGCCATTGCACTCTCTGCACTCACTGCACTGCATCACCAGTGGTGCCAGTGCATCTCTGGACTCACTGCAGTGCATCCCCAGTGGTGCCAGTGCACTCTCTGGACTCACTGCACTGCATCCCCAGTGGTGCCAGTGCACTCTCTGGAGTCGCAGCACTGCATCAACAGTGGTGCCTCTGCACTCTCTGGAGTCACTGCACTGCATCCCTAGTGCTGCCAGTGCACTCTGTGGACTCACTGCAGTGCATCCCCAGTGGTGCCAGTGCACTCTGTGGACTCACTGCAGTGCATCCCCAGTGGTGCCAGTGCACTCTCTGGACTCACTGCACTTCATCCCCAGTGGTGCCAGTGCACTCTCTGGACTCACTGCATTGCATACCCAGTGGTGCCAGTGCACTCTCTGGACTCACTGCACTGCATCCCCAGTGGTGCCACTGCACTCTCTGGACTCACTGCACTGCATCACCATTGGTGCCAGGGCACTCTCCGGACTCACTGCAGTGCATCCCCAGTGGTGCCAGTGCACTCTTTCGAGTCACTGAAGTGCATCCCCAGTGGTGCCAGTGCACTCTCTGGACTCACTGCACTTCATCCCCGGTGGAGCCAGTGCACTCTCTGGACTCACTGCACTGCATCACCAGTGGTGCCAGTGAACTCTCTGCACTCACTGCACTGCATCCCCAGTGGTGCCAGTGCACTCTCTGGACTCACTGCAGTGCATCCCCAGTGGTGCCAGTGCACTCTCTGGACTCACTGCACTGCATCGCCAGTGGTGCCACTGCACTCTCTGGACTCACTGCACTGCATCACCATTGGTGCCAGGGCACTCTCCGGACTCACTGCAGTGCATCCGCAGTGGTGCCAGTGCACTCTTCCGAGTCACTGCACGGCATCCCCATTAGTGCCAGTGCATTCTCTGGACTCATTGCAGTACATCCCCAGTGGTGCCAGTGCACTCTCTGGACTCACTGCACTGCATCCCCAGTGGTGCCAGTGTACTCTCTGGACTCACTGCACTGCATCCCCAGTGCTGACATTGCACTCTCTGGACTGACTGCGATGCATCCCCAGTGGTGCCAGTGCATTCTCTGGACTCACTGCACTGCATCCCCAGTGGTGCCAGTGTACTCTCTGGACTCACTGCAGTGCATCCCCTTTTGTGCCAGTGCACTCTCTGGACTCACTGCACTGCATCCCCAGTGGTGCCAGTGCACTCTCTGGACTCACTGCAGTGCATCCCCAGTGGTGCCAGTGCACTCTCTGGACTCATTGCAGTGCATCCCCAGAGGTGCCAGTGCACTCTCTGGACTCACTGCACTGCATCCCCAGTGGTGCCAGTGCACTCTCTGGACTCACTGCAGTGCATCCCCTTTTGTGCCAGTGCACTCTCTGGACTCACTGCACTGCATCCCCAGTGGTGCCAGTGCACTCTCTGGACTCACTGCATTGCATCCCCAGTGGTGCCAGTGCACTCTCTGGACTCACTGCAGTGCATCCCCAGTGGTGCCAGTGCACTCTCTGCACTCACTGCACTGCATCCCCAGTGGTGCCAGTGCACTCTCTGGACTCACTGCACTGCATCCCCAGTGGTGCCAGTGCACTCTCTGGAGTCGCAGCACTGCATCAACAGTGGTGCCTCTGCACTCTCTGGACTCACTGCACTGCATCACCATTGGTGCCAGGGCACTCTCCGGACTCACTGCAGTGCATCTGCAGTGTTGCCAGTGCACTCTTTCGAGTCACTGCAGTGCATCCCCAGTGGTGCCAGTGCACTCTCTGTACTCACTGCACTTCATCCCCAGTGGTGCCACTGCACTCTCTGGACTCACTGCACTGCATCCCCAGTGGTGCCAGTGCACTCTCTGCACTCACTGCACTGCATCCCCATGTTCCCAGAGCACTCTCTGGACTCACTGCAGTGCATCCCCAGGGGTGCCAGTGCACTCTCTGGAGTCACTGCACTGCATCCCCAGTGGTGCCAGTGCACTCTCTGGACTCACTGCACTGCATCCCCAGTGGTGCCAGTGCACTCTCTGGACTCACTGCACTGCATCACCGTTGGTGCCAGGGCACTCTCTGGACTCACGGCAGTGCATCCCCAGTGGTGCCAGTGCACTCTCTGGACTCACTGCACTGCATCCCCAGTGGTGCCAGTGCACTCTCTGGAGTCGCAGCACTGCATCAACAGTGGTGCCTCTGCACTCTCTGGAGTCACTGCACTGCATCCCTAGTGCTGCCAGTGCACTCTCTGGACTCACTGCAGTGCATCCCCAGTGGTGGCAGTGCACTCTCTGGACTCACTGCAGTGCATCCCCAGTGGTGCCAGTGCACTCTCTGGACTCACTGCACTTCATCCCCAGTGGTGCCAGTGCACTCTCTGGACTCACTGCATTGCATCCCCAGTGGTGCCAGTGCAGTCTCTGGACTCACTGCACTGCATCCCCAGTGGTGCCACTGCACTCTCTGGACTCACTGCACTGCATCACCATTGGTGCCAGGGCACTCTCCGGACTCACTGCAGTGCATCCGCAGTGGTGCCAGTGCACTCTTTCGAGTCACTGCACGGCATCCCCATTAGTGCCAGTGCATTCTCTGGACTCATTGCAGTACATCCCCAGTGGTGCCAGTGCACTCTCTGGACTCACTGCACTGCATCCCCAGTGGTGCCAGTGTACTCTCTGGACTCACTGCACTGCATCCCCAGTGCTGACAGTGCACTCTCTGGACTCACTGCAATGCATCCCCAGTGGTGCCAGTGCATTCTCTGGACTCACTGCACTGCATCCCCAGTGGTGCCAGTGTACTCTCTGGACTCACTGCAGTGCATCCCCTTTTGTGCCAGTGCACTCTCTGGACTCACTGCACTGCATCCCCAGTGGTGCCAGTGCACTCTCTGGACTCACTGCAGTGCATCCCCAGTGGTGCCAGTGCACTCTCTGGACTCATTGCAGTGCATCCCCAGTGGTGCCAGTGCACTCTCTGGACTCACTGCACTGCATCCCCAGTGGTGCCAGTGCACTCTCTGGACTCACTGCAGTGCATCCCCTTTTGTGCCAGTGCACTCTCTGGACTCACTGCACTGCATCCCCAGTGGTGCCAGTGCACTCTCTCACTCACTGCATTGCATCCCCTTTTGTGCCAGTGCACTCTCTGGACTCACTGCAGTGCATCCTCAGTGGTGCCAGTGCACTCTCTGCACTCACTGCACTGCATCCCCAGTGGTGCCAGTGCACTCTCTGGACTCACTGCACTGCATCCCCAGTGGTGCCAGTGCACTCTCTGGAGTCGCAGCACTGCATCAACAGTGGTGCCTCTGCACTCTCTGGACTCACTGCACTGCATCACCATTGGTGCCAGGTCACTCTCCGGACTCACTGCAGTGCATCCCCAGTGGTGCCAGTGCACTCTTTCGAGTCACTGCAGTGCATCCCCAGTGGTGCCAGTGCACTCTCTGGACTCACTGCACTTCATCCCCAGTGGTGCCAGTGCACTCTCTGCACTCACTGCACTGCATCCCCATGTTCCCAGAGCACTCTCTGGACTCACTGCAGTGCATCCCCAGGGGTGCCAGTGCACTCTCTGGAGTCACTGCACTGCATCCCCAGTGGTGCCAGTGCACTCTCTGGACTCACTGCACTGCATCCCCAGTGGTGCCAGTGCACTCTCTGGACTCACTGCACTGCATCACCGTTGGTGCCAGGGCACTCTCTGGACTCACTGCAGTGCATCCCCAGTGGTGCCAGTGCACTCTCTGGACTCACTGCACTGCATCCCCAGTGGTGCCAGTGCACTCTCTGGAGTCGCAGTACTGCATCAACAGTGGTGCCTCTGCACTCTCTGGAGTCACTGCACTGCATCCCTAGTGCTGCCAGTGCACTCTCTGGACTCACTGCAGTGCATCCCCAGTGGTGGCAGTGCACTCTCTGGACTCACTGCAGTGCATCCCCAGTGGTGCCAGTGCACTCTCTGGACTCACTGCACTTCATCCCCAGTGGTGCCAGTGCACTCTCTGGACTCACTGCACTGCATCCCCAGTGGTGCCAGTGCACTCTCTGGACTCACTGCACTGCATCCCCAGTGGTGTCACTGCACTCTCTGGACTCACTGCACTGCATCACCATTGGTGCCAGGGCACTCTCCGGACTCACTGCAGTGCATCCGCAGTGGTGCCAGTGCACTCTTTCGAGTCACTGCACGGCATCCCCATTAGTGCCAGTGCATTCTCTGGACTCATTGCAGTACATCCCCAGTGGTGCCAGTGCACTCTCTGGACTCACTGCACTGCATCCCCAGTGGTGCCAGTGTACTCTCTGGACTCACTGCACTGCATCCCCAGTGCTGACAGTGCACTCTCTGGACTCACTGCAATGCATCCCCAGTGGTGCCAGTGCATTCTCTGGACTCACTGCACTGCATCCCCAGTGGTGCCAGTGTACTCTCTGGACTCACTGCAGTGCATCCCCTTTTGTGCCAGTGCACTCTCTGGACTCACTGCACTGCATCCCCAGTGGTGCCAGTGCACTCTCTGGACTCACTGCAGTGCATCCCCAGTGGTGCCAGTGCACTCTCTGGACTCATTGCAGTGCATCCCCAGTGGTGCCAGTGCACTCTCTGGACTCACTGCACTGCATCCCCAGTGGTGCCAGTGCACTCTCTGGACTCACTGCAGTGCATCCCCTTTTGTGCCAGTGCACTCTCTGGACTCACTGCACTGCATCCCCAGTGGTGCCAGTGCACTCTCTGGACTCACTGCATTGCATCCCCTTTTGTGCCAGTGCACTCTCTGGACTCACTGCAGTGCATCCCCAGTGGTGCCAGTGCACTCTCTGCACTCACTGCACTGCATCCCCAGTGGTGCCAGTGCACTCTCTGGACTCACTGCACTGCATCCCCAGTGGTGCCAGTGCACTCTCTGGAGTCGCAGCACTGCATCAACAGTGGTGCCTCTGCACTCTCTGGACTCACTGCAGTGCATCCCCAGTGGTGCCAGTGCACTCTTTCGAGTCACTGCAGTGCATCCCCAGTGGTGCCAGTGCACTCTCTGGACTCACTGCACTTCATCCCCAGTGGAGCCAGTGCACTCTCTGCACTCACTGCACTGCATCCCCAGTGGTGCCAGTGCACTCTCTGGACTCACTGCACTGCATCCCCAGTGGTGCCAGTGCACTCTCTGGAGTCGCAGCACTGCATCAACAGTGGTGCCTCTGCACTCTCTGGACTCACTGCACTGCATCACCATTGGTGCCAGGGCACTCTCCGGACTCACTGCAGTGCATCCCCAGTGGTGCCAGTGCACTCTTTCGAGTCACTGCAGTGCATCCCCAGTGGTGCCAGTGCACTCTCTGGACTCACTGCACTTCATCCCCAGTGGAGCCAGTGCACTCTCTGGACTCACTGCACTGCATCCCCAGTGGTGCCAGTGCACTCTCTGCACTCACTGCACTGCATTCCCAGTGTTCCCAGAGCACTCTCTGGACTCACTGCAGTGCATCCCCAGTGGTGCCAGTGCACTCTCTGGACTCACTGCACTGCATCCCCAGTGGTGCCACTGCACTCTCTGGACTCACTGCACTTCATCCCCAGTGGTGCCAGTGCACTCTCTGGACTCACTGCACTGCATCCCCAGTGGTGCCAGTGCACTCTCTGCACTCACTGCACTGCATCCCCATGTTCCCAGAGCACTCTCTGGACTCACTGCAGTGCATCCCCAGTGGTGCCAGTGCACTCTCTGGAGTCACTGCAGTGCATCCCCAGTGGTGCCAGTGGACTCTCTGGACTCACTGCTCTGCATCCCCAGTGGTGCCAGTGCACTCTCTGGACTCACTGCACTGCATCACCGTTGGTGCCAGGGCACTCTCTGGACTCACTGCAGTGCATCCCCAGTGGTGCCAGTGCACTCTCTGGACTCACTGCACTGCATCCCCAGTGGTGCCAGTGCACTCTCTGGAGTCGCAGCACTGCATCAACAGTGGTGCCTCTGCACTCTCTGGAGTCACTGCACTGCATCCCTAGTGCTGCCAGTGCACTCTCTGGACTCACTGCAGTGCATCCCCAGTGGTGCCAGTGCACTCTCTGGACTCACTGCACTGCATCCCCAGTGGTGCCAGTGCACTCTCTGGACTCACTGCACTTCATCCCCAGTGGTGCCAGTGCACTCTCTGGACTCACTGCATTGCATCCCCAGTGGTGCCAGTGCACTCTCTGGACTCACTGCACTGCATCCCCAGTGGTGCCACTGCACTCTCTGGACTCACTGCACTGCATCACCATTGGTGCCAGGGCACTCTCCGGACTCACTGCAGTGCATCCCCAGTGGTGCCAGTGCACTCTTTCGAGTCACTGCAGTGCATCCCCAGTGGTGCCAGTGCACTCTCTGGACTCACTGCACTGCATCCCCAGTGGTGCCACTGCACTCTCTGGACTCACTGCACTGCATCACCATTGGTGCCAGGGCACTCTCCGGACTCACTGCAGTGCATCCGCAGTGGTGCCAGTGCACTCTTTCGAGTCACTGCACGGCATCCCCATTAGTGCCAGTGCATTCTCTGGACTCATTGCAGTACATCCCCAGTGGTGCCAGTGCACTCTCTGGACTCACTGCACTGCATCCCCAGTGGTGCCAGTGTACTCTCTGGACTCACTGCACTGCATCCCCAGTGCTGACATTGCACTCTCTGAACTGACTGCAATGCATCCCCAGTGGTGCCAGTGCATTCTCTGGACTCACTGTACTGCATCCCCAGTGGTGCCAGTGTACTCTCTGGACTCACTGCACTGCATCCCCTGTGCCAGTGCACTCTCTGGACTCACTGCACTGCATCCCCAGTGGTGCCAGTGCACTCTCTGCACTCACTGCAGTGCATCCCCAGTGGTGCCAGTGCACTCTCTGGGCTCACCGGGGTGCATCCCCAGAGGTGCCAGTGCACTCTCTGGACTCACTGCAGTGCATCCCCAGTGGTGCCAGTGCACTCTCTGGACTCACTGCAGTGCATCCCCTTTTGTGCCAGTGCACTCTCTGGACTCACTGCACTGCATCCCCAGTGGTGCCAGTGCACTCTCTGGACTCACTGCATTGCATCCCCAGTGGTGCCAGTGCACTCTCTGGACTCACTGCAGTGCATCCCCAGTGGTGCCAGTGCACTCTCTGCACTCACTGCACTGCATCCCCAGTGGTGCCAGTGCACTCTCTGGACTCACTGCACTGCATCCCCAGTGGTGCCAGGGCACTCTCTGGAGTCGCAGCACTGCATCAACAGTGGTGCCTCTGCACTCTCTGGACTCACTGCACTGCATCACCATTGGTGCCAGGGCACTCTCCGGACTCACTGCAGTGCATCTGCAGTGTTGCCAGTGCACTCTTTCGAGTCACTGCAGTGCATCCCCAGTGGTGCCAGTGCACTCTCTGTACTCACTGCACTTCATCCCCAGTGGTGCCAGTGCACTCTCTGGACTCACTGCACTGCATCCCCAGTGGTGCCAGTGCACTCTCAGGACTCACTGCACTGCATCCCCATGTTCCCAGAGCACTCTCTGGACTCACTGCAGTGCATCCCCAGGGGTGCCAGTGCACTCTCTGGACTCACTGCACTGCATCCCCAGTGGTGCCAGTGCACTCTCTGGACTCACTGCACTGCATCACCGTTGGTGCCAGGGCACTCTCTGGACTCACTGCAGTGCATCCCCAGTGGTGCCAGTGCACTCTCTGGACTCACTGCACTGCATCCCCAGTGGTGCCAGTGCACTCTCTGGAGTCGCAGCACTGCATCAACAGTGGTGCCTCTGCACTCTCTGGAGTCACTGCACTGCATCCCTAGTGCTGCCAGTGCACTCTCTGGACTCACTGCAGTGCATCCCCAGTGGTGCCAGTGCACTCTCTGGACTCACTGCAGTGCATCCCCAGTGGTGCCAGTGCACTCTCTGGACTCACTGCACTTCATCCCCAGTGGTGCCAGTGCACTCTCTGGACTCACTGCATTGCATCCCCAGTGGTGCCAGTGCACTCTCTGGACTCACTGCACTGCATCACCAGTGGTGCCACTGCACTCTCTGGACTCACTGCACTGCATCACCATTGGTGCCAGGGCACTCTCCGGACTCACTGCAGTGCATCCGCAGTGGTGCCAGTGCACTCTTTCGAGTCACTGCACGGCATCCCCATTAGTGCCAGTGCATTCTCTGGACTCATTGCAGTACATCCCCAGTGGTGCCAGTGCACTCTCTGGACTCACTGCACTGCATCCCCAGTGGTGCCAGTGTACTCTCTGGACTCACTGCACTGCATCCCCAGTGCTGACAGTGCACTCTCTGGACTCACTGCAATGCATCCCCAGTGGTGCCAGTGCATTCTCTGGACTCACTGCACTGCATCCCCAGTGGTGCCAGTGTACTCTCTGGACTCACTGCAGTGCATCCCCTTTTGTGCCAGTGCACTCTCTGGACTCATTGCAGTGCATCCCCAGTGGTGCCAGTGCACTCTCTGGACTCACTGCACTGCATCCCCAGTGGTGCCAGTGCACTCTCTGGACTCACTGCAGTGCATCCCCAGTGGTGCCAGTGCACTCTCTGGACTCACTGCAGTGCATCCCCAGTGGTGCCAGTGCACTCTCTGGACTCATTGCAGTGCATCCCCAGTGGTGCCAGTGCACTCTCTGGACTCACTGCAGTGCATCCCCAGTGGTGCCAGTGCACTCTCTGGACTCACTGCAGTGCATCCCCTTTTGTGCCAGTGCACTCTCTGGACTCACTGCACTGCATCCCCAGTGGTGCCAGTGCACTCTCTGGACTCACTGCATTGCATCCCCAGTGGTGCCAGTGCACTCTCTGGACTCACTGCAGTGCATCCCCAGTGGTGCCAGTGCACTCTCTGCACTCACTGCACTGCATCCCCAGTGGTGCCAGTGCACTCTCTGGACTCACTGCACTGCATCCCCAGTGGTGCCAGTGCACTCTCTGGAGTCGCAGCACTGCATCAACAGTGGTGCCTCTGCACTCTCTGGACTCACTGCACTGCATCACCATTGGTGCCAGGGCACTCTCCGGACTCACTGCAGTGCATCTGCAGTGTTGCCAGTGCACTCTTTCGAGTCACCGCAGTGCATCCCCAGTGGTGCCAGTGCACTCTCTGTACTCACTGCACTTCATCCCCAGTGGTGCCAGTGCACTCTCTGGACTCACTGCACTGCATCCCCAGTGGTGCCAGTGCACTCTCTGCACTCACTGCACTGCATCCCCATGTTCCCAGAGCACTCTCTGGACTCACTGCAGTGCATCCCCAGTGGTGCCAGTGCACTCTCTGGAGTCACTGCAGTGCATCCCCAGTGGTGCCAGTGCACTCTCTGGACTCACTGCACTGCATCCCCAGTGGTGCCAGTGCACTCTCTGGACTCACTGCACTGCATCACCGTTGGTGCCAGTGCACTCTCTGGACTCACTGCAGTGCATCCCCAGTGGTGCCAGTGCATTCTCTGGACTCACTGCACTGCATCCCCAGTGGTGCCAGTGCACTCTCTGGAGTCGCAGCACTGCATCAACAGTGGTGCCTCTGCACTCTCTGGAGTCACTGCACTGCATCCCTAGTGCTGCCAGTGCACTCTCTGGACTCACTGCAGTGCATCCCCAGTGGTGCCAGTGCACTCTCTGGACTCACTGCACTTCATCCCCAGTGGTGCCAGTGCACTCTCTGGACTCACTGCACTGCATCCCCAGTGGTGCCAGTGCACTCTCTGGACTCACTGCACTGCATCCCCATGTTCCCAGAGCACTCTCTGGACTCACTGCAGTGCATCCCCAGTGGTGCCAGTGCACTCTCTGGACTCACTGCACTGCATCCCCAGTGGTGCCAGTGCACTCTCTGGACTCACTGCACTGCATCCCCAGTGGTGCCAGTGCACTCTCTGGACTCACTGCACTGCATCACCGTTGGTGCCAGGGCACTCTCTGGACTCACTGCAGTGCATCCCCAGTGGTGCCAGTGCACTCTCTGGACTCACTGCACTGCATCCCCAGTGGTGCCAGTGCACTCTCTGGAGTCGCAGCACTGCATCAACAGTGGTGCCTCTGCACTCTCTGGAGTCACTGCACTGCATCCCTAGTGCTGCCAGTGCACTCTCTGGACTCACTGCAGTGCATCCCCAGTGGTGCCAGTGCACTCTCTGGACTCACTGCACTTCATCCCCAGTGGTGCCAGTGCACTCTCTGGACTCACTGCATTGCATCCCCAGTGGTGCCACTGCACTCTCTGGACTCACTGCACTGCATCACCATTGGTGCCAGGGCACTCTCCGGACTCACTGCAGTGCATCCCCAGTGGTGCCAGTGCACTCTTTCGAGTCACTGCAGTGCATCCCCAGTGGTGCCAGTGCACTCTCTGGACTCACTGCACTTCATCCCCAGTGGAGCCAGTGCACTCTCTGGACTCACTGCACTGCATCCCCAGTGGTGCCAGTGCACTCTCTGCACTCACTGCACTGCATTCCCAGTGTTCCCAGAGCACTCTCTGGACTCACTGCAGTGCATCCCCAGTGGTGCCAGTGCACTCTCTGGACTCACTGCACTGCATCCCCAGTGGTGCCAGTGCACTCTCTGGACTCACTGCACTGCATCACCATTGGTGCCAGGGCACTCTCCGGACTCACTGCAGTGCATCCCCAGTGGTGCCAGTGCACTCTTTCGAGTCACTGCACTGCATCCCCATTAGTGCCAGTGCATTCTCTGGACTCATTGCAGTACATCCCCAGTGGTGCCAGTGCACTCTCTGGACTCACTGCACTGCATCCCCAGTGGTGCCAGTGTACTCTCTGGACTCACTGCACTGCATCCCCCGTGGTGCCAGTGCACTCTCTGGACTCACTGCAATGCATCCCCTGTGGTGCCAGTGCATTCTCTGGACTCACTGCACTGCATCCCCAGTGGTGCCAGTGTACTCTCTGGACTCACTGCAGTGCATCCCCTTTTGTGCCAGTGCACTCTCTGGACTCACTGCACTGCATCCCCAGTGGTGCCAGTGCACTCTCTGGACTCACTGCACTGCATCCCCAGTGGTGCCAGTGCACTCTCTGGACTCATTGCAGTGCATCCCCAGTGGTGCCAGTGCACTCTCTGGACTCACTGCACTGCATCCCCAGTGGTGCCAGTGCACTCTCTGGACTCACTGCACTGCATCCCCTTTTGTGCCAGTGCACTCTCTGGACTCACTGCACTGCATCCCCAGTGGTGCCAGTGCACTCTCTGGACTCACTGCAGTGCATCCCCAGTGGTGCCAGTGCACTCTCTGGACTCACTGCAGTGCATCCCCAGTGGTGCCAGTGCACTCTCTGCACTCACTGCAGTGCATCCCCAGTGGTGCCAGTGCACTCTCTGGACTCACTGCACTGCATCCCCTTTTGTGCCAGTGCACTCTCTGGACTCACTGCACTGCATCCCCAGTGGTGCCAGTGCACTCTCTGGACTCACTGCAGTGCATCCCCAGTGGTGCCAGTGCACTCTCTGGACTCACTGCAGTGCATCCCCAGTGGTGCCAGTGCACTCTCTGCACTCACTGCACTGCATCCCCTTTTGTGCCAGTGCACTCTCTGGACTCACTGCACTGCATCCCCAGTGGTGCCAGTGCACTCTCTGGACTCACTGCAGTGCATCCCCAGTGGTGCCAGTGCAGTCTCTGGAGTCACTGCAGTGCATCCCCAGTGGTGCCAGTGCACTCTCTGGACTCACTGCACTGCATCCCCAGTGCTGACAGTGCACTCTCTGGACTCACTGCACTGCATCCCCAGTGGTGCCAGTGCACTCTCTGGACTCACTGCAGTGCATCCCCTTTTGTGTCAGTGCACTCTCTGGACTCACTGCAGTGCATCCCCAGTGGTGCCAGTGCACTCTCTGCACTCACTGCACTGCATCACCAGTGGTGCCAGTGCATCTCTGGACTCACTGCAGTGCATCCCCAGTGGTGCCAGTGCACTCTCTGGACTCACTGCAGTGCATCCCCAGTGGTGCCAGTGCACTCTCTGGACTCACTGCACTTCATCCCCAGTGGTGCCAGTGCACTCTCTGGACTCACTGCACTGCATCCCCAGTGGTACCACTGCACTCTCTGGACTCACTGCACTGCATCACCATTGGTGCCAGGGCACTCTCCGGACTCACTGCAGTGCATCCCCAGTGGTGCCAGTGCACTCTTTCGAGTCACTGAAGTGCATCCCCAGTGGTGCCAGTGCACTCTCTGGACTCACTGCACTTCATCCCCAGTGGAGCCAGTGCACTCTCTGGACTCACTGCACTGCATCCCCAGTGGTGCCAGTGAACTCTCTGCACTCACTGCACTGCATTCCCAGTGTTCCCAGAGCACTCTCTGGACTCACTGCAGTGCATCCCCAGTGGTGCCAGTGCTCTCTCTGGACTCACTGCACTGCATCCCCAGTGGTGCCACTGCACTCTCTGGACTCACTGCACTGCATCACCATTGGTGCCAGGGCACTCTCCGGACTCACTGCAGTGCATCCGCAGTGGTGCCAGTGCACTCTTTCGAGTCACTGCACGGCATCCCCATTAGTGCCAGTGCATTCTCTGGACTCATTGCAGTACATCCCCAGTGGTGCCAGTGCACTCTCTGGACTCACTGCACTGCATCCCCAGTGGTGCCAGTGTACTCTCTGGACTCACTGCACTGCATCCCCAGTGCTGACATTGCACTCTCTGGACTGACTGCAATGCATCCCCAGTGGTGCCAGTGCATTCTCTGGACTCACTGCACTGCATCCCCAGTGGTGCCAGTGTACTCTCTGGACTCACTGCACTGCATCCCCTTTTGTGCCAGTGCACTCTCTGGACTCACTGCACTGCATCCCCAGTGGTGCCAGTGCACTCTCTGTACTCACTGCACTGCATCCCCAGTGGTGCCAGTGCACTCTCAGGACTCACTGCACTGCATCCCCATGTTCCCAGAGCACTCTCTGGACTCACTGCAGTGCATCCCCAGGGGTGCCAGTGCACTCTCTGGAGTCACTGCAGTGCATCCCCAGTGGTGCCAGTGCACTCTCTGGACTCACTGCACTGCATCCCCAGTGGTGCCAGTGCACTCTCTGGACTCACTGCACTGCATCACCGTTGGTGCCAGGGCACTCTCTGGACTCACTGAAGTGCATCCCCAGTGGTGCCAGTGCACTCTCTGGACTCACTGCACTGCATCCCCAGTGGTGCCAGTGCACTCTCTGGAGTCGCAGCACTGCATCAACAGTGGTGCCTCTGCACTCTCTGGAGTCACTGCACTGCATCCCTAGTGCTGCCAGTGCACTCTCTGGACTCACTGCAGTGCATCCCCAGTGGTGCCAGTGCACTCTCTGGACTCACTGCAGTGCATCCCCAGTGGTGCCAGTGCACTCTCTGGACTCACTGCACTTCATCCCCAGTGGTGCCAGTGCACTCTCTGGACTCACTGCATTGCATCCCCAGTGGTGCCAGTGCACTCTCTGGACTCACTGCACTGCATCACCAGTGGTGCCACTGCACTCTCTGGACTCACTGCACTGCATCACCATTGGTGCCAGGGCACTCTCCGGACTCACTGCAGTGCATCCGCAGTGGTGCCAGTGCACTCTTTCGAGTCACTGCACGGCATCCCCATTAGTGCCAGTGCATTCTCTGGACTCATTGCAGTACATCCCCAGTGGTGCCAGTGCACTCTCTGGACTCACTGCACTGCATCCCCAGTGGTGCCAGTGTACTCTCTGGACTCACTGCACTGCATCCCCAGTGCTGACAGTGCACTCTCTGGACTCACTGCAATGCATCCCCAGTGGTGCCAGTGCATTCTCTGGACTCACTGCACTGCATCCCCAGTGGTGCCAGTGTACTCTCTGGACTCACTGCAGTGCATCCCCTTTTGTGCCAGTGCACTCTCTGGACTCATTGCAGTGCATCCCCAGTGGTGCCAGTGCACTCTCTGGACTCACTGCACTGCATCCCCAGTGGTGCCAGTGCACTCTCTGGACTCACTGCAGTGCATCCCCAGTGGTGCCAGTGCACTCTCTGGACTCACTGCAGTGCATCCCCAGTGGTGCCAGTGCACTCTCTGGACTCACTGCAGTGCATCCCCAGTGGTGCCAGTGCACTCTCTGGACTCACTGCACTGCATCCCCAGTGGTGCCAGTGCACTCTCTGGACTCACTGCAGTGCATCCCCTTTTGTGCCAGTGCACTCTCTGGACTCACTGCACTGCATCCCCAGTGGTGCCAGTGCACTCTCTGGACTCACTGCATTGCATCCCCAGTGGTGCCAGTGCACTCTCTGGACTCACTGCAGTGCATCCCCAGTGGTGCCAGTGCACTCTCTGCACTCACTGCACTGCATCCCCAGTGGTGCCAGTGCACTCTCTGGACTCACTGCACTGCATCCCCAGTGGTGCCAGTGCACTCTCTGGAGTCGCAGCACTGCATCAACAGTGGTGCCTCTGCACTCTCTGGACTCACTGCACTGCATCACCATTGGTGCCAGGGCACTCTCCGGACTCACTGCAATGCATCTGCAGTGTTGCCAGTGCACTCTTTCGAGTCACCGCAGTGCATCCCCAGTGGTGCCAGTGCACTCTCTGTACTCACTGCACTTCATCCCCAGTGGTGCCAGTGCACTCTCTGGACTCACTGCACTGCATCCCCAGTGGTGCCAGTGCACTCTCTGCACTCACTGCACTGCATCCCCATGTTCCCAGAGCACTCTCTGGACTCACTGCAGTGCATCCCCAGTGGTGCCAGTGCACTCTCTGGAGTCACTGCAGTGCATCCCCAGTGGTGCCAGTGCACTCTCTGGACTCACTGCACTGCATCCCCAGTGGTGCCAGTGCACTCTCTGGACTCACTGCACTGCATCACCGTTGGTGCCAGTGCACTCTCTGGACTCACTGCAGTGCATCCCCAGTGGTGCCAGTGCACTCTCTGGACTCACTGCACTGCATCCCCAGTGGTGCCAGTGCACTCTCTGGAGTCGCAGCACTGCATCAACAGTGGTGCCTCTGCACTCTCTGGAGTCACTGCACTGCATCCCTAGTGCTGCCAGTGCACTCTCTGGACTCACTGCAGTGCATCCCCAGTGGTGCCAGTGCACTCTCTGGACTCACTGCACTTCATCCCCAGTGGTGCCAGTGCACTCTCTGGACTCACTGCACTGCATCCCCAGTGGTGCCAGTGCACTCTCTGGACTCACTGCACTGCATCCCCATGTTCCCAGAGCACTCTCTGGACTCACTGCAGTGCATCCCCAGTGGTGCCAGTGCACTCTCTGGAGTCACTGCAGTGCATCCCCAGTGGTGCCAGTGCACTCTCTGGACTCACTGCACTGCATCCCCAGTGGTGCCAGTGCACTCTCTGGACTCACTGCACTGCATCACCGTTGGTGCCAGGGCACTCTCTGGACTCACTGCAGTGCATCCCCAGTGGTGCCAGTGCACTCTCTGGACTCACTGCACTGCATCCCCAGTGGTGCCAGTGCACTCTCTGGAGTCGCAGCACTGCATCAACAGTGGTGCCTCTGCACTCTCTGGAGTCACTGCACTGCATCCCTAGTGCTGCCAGTGCACTCTCTGGACTCACTGCAGTGCATCCCCAGTGGTGCCAGTGCACTCTCTGGACTCACTGCACTTCATCCCCAGTGGTGCCAGTGCACTCTCTGGACTCACTGCATTGCATCCCCAGTGGTGCCACTGCACTCTCTGGACTCACTGCACTGCATCACCATTGGTGCCAGGGCACTCTCCGGACTCACTGCAGTGCATCCCCAGTGGTGCCAGTGCACTCTTTCGAGTCACTGCAGTGCATCCCCAGTGGTGCCAGTGCACTCTCTGGACTCACTGCACTTCATCCCCAGTGGAGCCAGTGCACTCTCTGGACTCACTGCACTGCATCCCCAGTGGTGCCAGTGCACTCTCTGCACTCACTGCACTGCATTCCCAGTGTTCCCAGAGCACTCTCTGGACTCACTGCAGTGCATCCCCAGTGGTGCCAGTGCACTCTCTGGACTCACTGCACTGCATCCCCAGTGGTGCCACTGCACTCTCTGGACTCACTGCACTGCATCACCATTGGTGCCAGGGCACTCTCCGGACTCACTGCAGTGCATCCCCAGTGGTGCCAGTGCACTCTTTCGAGTCACTGCACTGCATCCCCATTAGTGCCAGTGCATTCTCTGGACTCATTGCAGTACATCCCCAGTGGTGCCAGTGCACTCTCTGGACTCACTGCACTGCATCCCCAGTGGTGCCAGTGTACTCTCTGGACTCACTGCACTGCATCCCCCGTGGTGCCAGTGCACTCTCTGGACTCACTGCAATGCATCCCCAGTGGTGCCAGTGCATTCTCTGGACTCACTGCACTGCATCCCCAGTGGTGCCAGTGTACTCTCTGGACTCACTGCAGTGCATCCCCTTTTGTGCCAGTGCACTCTCTGGACTCACTGCACTGCATCCCCAGTGGTGCCAGTGCACTCTCTGGACTCACTGCACTGCATCCCCAGTGGTGCCAGTGCACTCTCTGGACTCATTGCAGTGCATCCCCAGTGGTGCCAGTGCACTCTCTGGACTCACTGCACTGCATCCCCAGTGGTGCCAGTGCACTCTCTGGACTCACTGCACTGCATCCCCTTTTGTGCCAGTGCACTCTCTGGACTCACTGCACTGCATCCCCAGTGGTGCCAGTGCACTCTCTGGACTCACTGCAGTGCATCCCCAGTGGTGCCAGTGCACTCTCTGGACTCACTGCAGTGCATCCCCAGTGGTGCCAGTGCACTCTCTGCACTCACTGCACTGCATCCCCAGTGGTGCCAGTGCACTCTCTGGACTCACTGCACTGCATCCCCAGTGGTGCCAGTGCACTCTCTGGACTCACTGCAGTGCATCCCCAGTGGTACCTCTGCACTCTCTGGAGTCACTGCACTGCATCCCCAGTGCTGCCAGTGCACTCTCTGGACTCACTGCAGTGCATCCCCAGTGGTGCCAGTGCACTCTCTGGACTCACTGCTTTGCATCCCCAGTGGTGCCAGTGCACTCTCTGGAATCACTGCCGTGCATCCCCAGTGGTGCCAGTGCACTCTCTGCACTCACTGCACTGCATCCCCAGTGGTGCCAGTGCACTCTCTGGACTCACTGCACTGCATCCCCAGTGGTGCCAGTGCACTCTCTGGAGTCGCAGCACTGCATCAACAGTGGTGCCTCTGCACTCTCTGGACTCACTGCACTGCATCACCATTGGTGCCAGGGCACTCTCCGGACTCACTGCAGTGCATCTGCAGTGGTGCCAGTGCACTCTTTCGAGTCACTGCAGTGCATCCCCAGTGGTGCCAGTGCACTCTGTGTACTCACTGCACTTCATCCCCAGTGGTGCCAGTGCACTCTCTGGACTCACTGCTCTGCATCCCCAGTGGTGCCAGTGCACTCTCTGCACTCACTGCACTGCATCCCCATGTACCCAGAGCACTCTCTGGACTCACTGCAGTGCATCCCCTGTGGTGCCAGTGCACTCTCTGGAGTCACTGCAGTGCATCCCCAGTGGTGCCAGTGCACTCTCTGGACTCACTGCACTGCATCCCCAGTGGTGCCAGTGCACTCTCTGGACTCACTGCACTGCATCCCCAGTGGTGCCACTGCACTCTCTGGACTCACTGCAGTGCATCCCCAGTGCTGCAAGTGCACTCTCTGGAGTCACTGCACTGCATCCCCATTAGTGCCAGTGCATTCTCTGGACGCATTGCAGTGCATCCCCAGTGGTGCCAGTGCACTCTCTGGACTCACTGCACTGCATCCCCAGTGCTGACAGTGCACTCTCTGGACTCACTGCAATGCATCCCCAGTGGTGCCAGTGCATTCTCTGGACTCACTGCACTGCATCCCCAGTGGTGCCAGTGTACTCTCTGGACTCACTGCAGTGCATCCCCTTTTGTGCCAGTGCACTCTCTGGACTCACTGCACTGCATCCCCAGTGGTGCCAGTGCACTCTCTGGACTCACTGCACTGCATCCCCAGTGGTGCCAGTGCACTCTCTGGACTCATTGCAGTGCATCCCCAGTGGTGCCAGTGCACTCTCTGCACTCACTGCACTGCATCCCCAGTGGTGCCAGTGCACTCTCTGGACTCACTGCACTGCATCCCCAGTGGTGCCAGTGCACTCTCTGGACTCACTGCACTGCATCCCCAGTGGTGCCAGTGCACTCTCAGGACTCACTGCACTGCATCCCCAGTGGTGCCAGTGCACTCTCTGCACTCACTGTACTGCATCAACAGTGGTGCCTCTGCACTCTCTGGACTCACTGCAGTGCATCCCCAGTGGTGCCAGTGCACTCTCTGGACTCACTGTAGTGCATCCCCAGTGGTGCCAGTGCACTCTCTGGACTCACTGCACTGCATCCCCAGTGGTGCCAGTGCACTCTCTGGTCTCACTGCAGTGCATCCCCAGTGGTGCCAGTGCACTCTCTGGACTCACTGCACTGCATCCCATTGGTGCTAGTGCACTCTCTGGACTCACTGCACTGCATCCCCAGTGGTGCCAGTGCACTCTCTGCACTCACTGCACTGCATCCCCGGTGTTCCCAGAGCACTCTCTGGACTCACCGAGGTGCATCCCCAGTGGTGCCTCTGCACTCTCTGGAGTCACTGCACTGCATCCCCAGTGGTGCCAGTGCACTCTCTGGACTCACTGTAGTGCATCCCCAGTGGTGCCAGTGCACTCTCTGGAGTCACTGCACTGCATCCCCAGTGGTGCCAGTGCACTCTCTGGACTCACTGCAGTGCATCCCTTGTGGTGCCTTTGCACACTCAGGACTCACTGCACTGCATCCCCAGTGGTGCCAGTGCACTCTCTGGACTCAGCGCACTGCATCCCCAGTGGTGCCAGTGCACTCTCTGAACTCAGTGCACTGCATCGCCAATGGTGCCACTGCACTCTCTGGACTCACTGCAGTGCATCCCCAGTGGTGCCAGTGCACTCTCTGGACTCACTGCACTGCATCCCCAGTGGTGCCAGTGCACTCTCTGAGCACTTTGCAGTGCATCCCCAGTGGTGCCAGTGCACTCTCTGGACTCACTGCACTGCATCCCCAGTGGTGCCAGTGCACTCTCTGGACTCACGGCAGTGCATCCCCAGTGGTGCCAGGGCACTCTCTGGACAAACTGCACTAAAACCAAAGTGGTGCCAGTGCAGTCTCTGGACTCACTGCACTGCATCCCCAGTGGTGCCAGTGCACTCTCTGGACTCACTGCACTGCATCCCCTGTGGTGCCAGTACACTCTCTGGACTCACTGCACTGCATCACCAGCGGAGCCAGTGCACTCTCTGGACTCACTGAAGTGCATCCCCAGTGGTGCCAGTGCACTTTCTGGAGTCACTGCAGTGCATCCCCTGTTGTGCCAGTGCACTCTCTGCACTCACTACAGTGCATCCCCAGAAGTGCCAGTGCACTCTCTGGACTCACTGCACTGCATCCCCAGTGGTTCCATTGCACTCTCTGGACTCACTGCATTGGATCCCCAGTGGTGTCAGTGCACTCTCTGGACTCAGTGCAGTGCATCCCCAGTGGTGCCAGTGCACTCTCTGGACTCACTGCAGTGCTTCCCCACTGGTGCCAGTGCACTCTCTGCACTCACTGCACTGCATCCCCAGTGGTGCCAGTGCACTCTCTGGACTCACTGCACTGCATCCCCAGTGGTGCCAGTGCACTCTCTGTAGTCACTGCACTGCGTCCCCAGTGGTGCCAGTGCACTCTCTGGACTCACTGCAGTGTATCCCCTGTGGTGCCAGTGCACTCTGTGGACTCACTGCACTGCATCCCAGTGGTGCCAGTGCACTCTCTGGACTCACTGCACTGCATCCCCAAGGTGCCAGTGCACTCTCTGGACTCAACTGCACTGCATCCCCAGTGCTGCCAGTGCACTCTCTGGACTCACTGCAGTGCATCCCCAGTGGTACCAGTGCACTCTCTGGACTCACTGCAGTGCATCCCCAGTGGTGCCTGTGCACTCTCTTGAGTCACTGCACTGCATCCCCAGTGGAGCCAGTGCACTCTATTTACTAACTGCACTGCATCCCCAGTGGTGCCAGTGCACTCTCTGGACTCACTGCACTGCATCCCCAGTGGTGCCAGTGCACTCTCTGGACTCACTGCACTGCATCCCCAGTGGTTCCAGTGCACTCTCTGGATCACTGCACTGCATCACAATTGGTGCCAGGGCACTCTCCGGACTCACTGCAGTGCATCCCCAGTGGTGCCAGTGCACTCTTTCGAGTCACTGAACTGCATCCCCAGTGGTGCCAGTGCATTCTCTGGACCCACTGCAGTGCATCCCCATTGGTGCCAGTGCACTCTCTGGAGTCACTGCAGTGCATCCCCAGTGGTGCCAGTGCACTCTCTGGACTCACTGCACTGCATCCCCAGTGGTGCCAGTGCACTCTCTGGACTCACTGCAGTGCATCCCCAGTGGTGCCAGTGCAGTCTCTGGAGTCACTGCAGTGCATCCCCAGTGGTGCCAGTGCACTCTCTGGACTCACTGCAGTGCATCCCCAGTGGTGCCAGTGCAGTCTCTGGAGTCACTGCAGTGCATCCCCAGTGGTGCCAGTGCACTCTCTGGACTCACTGCACTGCATCCCCAGTGGTGCCAGTGCACTCTCTGGACTCACTGCACTTCATCCCCAGTGGTGCCAGTGCACTCTCTGGACTCACTGCATTGCATCCCCAGTGGTGCCAGTGCACTCTCTGGACTCACTGCACTGCATCCCCAGTGGTGTCACTGCACTCTCTGGACTCACTGCACTGCATCGCCATTGGTGCCAGGGCACTCTCCGGACTCACTGCAGTGCATCCGCAGTGGTGCCAGTGCACTCTTTCGAGTCACTGCAGTGCATCCCCAGGGGTGCCAGTGCACTCTCCAGACTCACTGCACTGCATCCCCAGTGGTGCCAGTGCACTCTCTGGAATCACTGCAGTGCATCCCCAGTGGTGCCAGTGCACTCTATGGACTCACTGCATTGCATCCCCAGTGGTGCCAGTGCACTCTCTGGACTCACTGCACTGCATCCCCAGTGGTGCCAGTGCACTCTCTGCACTCACTGCAGTGCATCCGCAGTGGTGCCAGTGCACTCTTTTGAGTCACTGCAGTGCATCGCCAAGGTGCCAGTGCACTCTCTGGACTCACTGCACTGCATCCCCAGTGGTGCCAGTGCACTCTCTGCACTCACTGCACTGCATCACCAGTGGTGCCAGTGCACTCTCTGGACTCACTGCAGTGCATCCCCAGTGGTGCCAGTGCACTCTCTGGACTCACTGCACTGCATCCCCAGTGGTGGCAGTGCACTCTCTGGACTCACTGCAGTGCATCCCCAGTGGTGCCTCTGCACTCTCTGGAGTCACTGCACTGCATCCCCAGTGGTGCCAGTGCACTCTCTGGACTCACTGCAGTGCATCCCCAGTGGTGCCAGTGCACTCTCTGGACTCACTGCACTGCATCCCCAGTGGTGCCAGTGCAGTCTCTGGACTCACTGCAGTGCATCCCCATTGGTGCCAGTGCACTCTCTGGACTCACTGCACTGCATCCCCAGTGGTGCCAGTGTACTCTCTGGACTCACTGCACTGCATCCCCAGTGGAGACAGTGCACTCTCTGTAGTCACTGCGCTGCATCCCCAGTGGTTCCAGGGCACTCTCTCGACTCACTGCACTGCAACTCCAGTGGTGCCAGTGCACTCTCTGGACTCACTGCACTGCATCCCCAGTGGTGCCAGTGCACTCTCTGGAGTCACTGCGCTGCATCCCCAGTGGTGCCAGAGCCCGCTGTGGACTAACTGCACTACATCCCCTGTGGGGCCAGTGCACTCTCTGGACTCACTGCAGTGCATCCCCAGTGGTGCGAGTGCACTCTCTGGACTCACCGGGGTGCATCCCCAGTGGTGCCAGTGCACTCTCTGGACTCACTGCAGTGCATCCCCAGTGGTGCCAGTGCACTCTGTGGACTCACTGCAGTGCATCCCCAGTGCTGACACTGCACTCTCTGGAGTCACTGCACTGCATCCCCATTAGTGCCAGTGCATTCTCTGGACTCGTTGCAGTGCATCCCCAGTGGTACCAGTGCACTCTCTGGACTCACTGCACTGCATCCGCAGTGGTTCCATTGCACTCTCTGGACTCACTGCACTGCATCCCCAGTGGTGCCAGTGCAGTCTCTGGAGTCACTGCAGTGCATCCCCAGTGGTGCCAGTGCACTCTCTGGACTCACTGCACTGCATCCCCAGTGCTGACAGTGCACTCTCTGGACTCACTGCACTGCATCCCCAGTGGTGCCAGTGCACTCTCTGGACTCACTGCAGTGCATCCACTTTTGTGTCAGTGCACTCTCTGGACTCACTGCAGTGCATCCCCTGTGGTGCCATTGCACTCTCTGCACTCACTGCACTGCATCACCAGTGGTGCCAGTGCATCTCTGGACTCACTGCAGTGCATCCCCAGTGGTGCCAGTGCACTCTCTGGACTCACTGCACTGCATCCCCAGTGGTGCCAGTGCACTCTCTGGAGTCGCAGCACTGCATCAACAGTGGTGCCTCTGCACTCTCTGGAGTCACTGCACTGCATCCCTAGTGCTGCCAGTGCACTCTCTGGACTCACTGCAGTGCATCCCCAGTGGTGCCAGTGCACTCTGTGGACTCACTGCAGTGCATCCCCAGTGGTGCCAGTGCACTCTCTGGACTCACTGCACTTCATCCCCAGTGGTGCCAGTGCACTCTCTGGACTCACTGCATTGCATACCCAGTGGTGCCAGTGCACTCTCTGGACTCACTGCACTGCATCCCCAGTGGTGCCACTGCACTCTCTGGACTCACTGCACTGCATCACCATTGGTGCCAGGGCACTCTCCGGACTCACTGCAGTGCATCCCCAGTGGTGCCAGTGCACTCTTTCGAGTCACTGAAGTGCATCCCCAGTGGTGCCAGTGCACTCTCTGGACTCACTGCACTTCATCCCCAGTGGAGCCAGTGCACTCTCTGGACTCACTGCACTGCATCACCAGTGGTGCCAGTGAACTCTCTGCACTCACTGCACTGCATCCCCAGTGGTGCCAGTGCACTCTCTGGACTCACTGCAGTGCATCCCCAGTGGTGCCAGTGCACTCTCTGGACTCACTGCACTGCATCGCCAGTGGTGCCACTGCACTCTCTGGACTCACTGCACTGCATCACCATTGGTGCCAGGGCACTCTCCGGACTCACTGCAGTGCATCCGCAGTGGTGCCAGTGCACTCTTCCGAGTCACTGCACGGCATCCCCATTAGTGCCAGTGCATTCTCTGGACTCATTGCAGTACATCCCCAGTGGTGCCAGTGCACTCTCTGGACTCACTGCACTGCATCCCCAGTGGTGCCAGTGTACTCTCTGGACTCACTGCACTGCATCCCCAGTGCTGACATTGCACTCTCTGGACTGACTGCGATGCATCCCCAGTGGTGCCAGTGCATTCTCTGGACTCACTGCACTGCATCCCCAGTGGTGCCAGTGTACTCTCTGGACTCACTGCAGTGCATCCCCTTTTGTGCCAGTGCACTCTCTGGACTCACTGCACTGCATCCCCAGTGGTGCCAGTGCACTCTCTGGACTCACTGCAGTGCATCCCCAGTGGTGCCAGTGCACTCTCTGGACTCATTGCAGTGCATCCCCAGAGGTGCCAGTGCACTCTCTGGACTCACTGCACTGCATCCCCAGTGGTGCCAGTGCACTCTCTGGACTCACTGCAGTGCATCCCCTTTTGTGCCAGTGCACTCTCTGGACTCACTGCACTGCATCCCCAGTGGTGCCAGTGCACTCTCTGGACTCACTGCATTGCATCCCCAGTGGTGCCAGTGCACTCTCTGGACTCACTGCAGTGCATCCCCAGTGGTGCCAGTGCACTCTCTGCACTCACTGCACTGCATCCCCAGTGGTGCCAGTGCACTCTCTGGACTCACTGCACTGCATCCCCAGTGGTGCCAGGGCACTCTCTGGAGTCGCAGCACTGCATCAACAGTGGTGCCTCTGCACTCTCTGGACTCACTGCACTGCATCACCATTGGTGCCAGGGCACTCTCCGGACTCACTGCAGTGCATCTGCAGTGTTGCCAGTGCACTCTTTCGAGTCACTGCAGTGCATCCCCAGTGGTGCCAGTGCACTCTCTGTACTCACTGCACTTCATCCCCAGTGGTGCCACTGCACTCTCTGGACTCACTGCACTGCATCCCCAGTGGTGCCAGTGCACTCTCTGCACTCACTGCACTGCATCCCCATGTTCCCAGAGCACTCTCTGGACTCACTGCAGTGCATCCCCAGGGGTGCCAGTGCACTCTCTGGAGTCACTGCACTGCATCCCCAGTGGTGCCAGTGCACTCTCTGGACTCACTGCACTGCATCCCCAGTGGTGCCAGTGCACTCTCTGGACTCACTGCACTGCATCACCGTTGGTGCCAGGGCACTCTCTGGACTCACGGCAGTGCATCCCCAGTGGTGCCAGTGCACTCTCTGGACTCACTGCACTGCATCCCCAGTGGTGCCAGTGCACTCTCTGGAGTCGCAGCACTGCATCAACAGTGGTGCCTCTGCACTCTCTGGAGTCACTGCACTGCATCCCTAGTGCTGCCAGTGCACTCTCTGGACTCACTGCAGTGCATCCCCAGTGGTGGCAGTGCACTCTCTGGACTCACTGCAGTGCATCCCCAGTGGTGCCAGTGCACTCTCTGGACTCACTGCACTTCATCCCCAGTGGTGCCAGTGCACTCTCTGGACTCACTGCATTGCATCCCCAGTGGTGCCAGTGCAGTCTCTGGACTCACTGCACTGCATCCCCAGTGGTGCCACTGCACTCTCTGGACTCACTGCACTGCATCACCATTGGTGCCAGGGCACTCTCCGGACTCACTGCAGTGCATCCGCAGTGGTGCCAGTGCACTCTTTCGAGTCACTGCACGGCATCCCCATTAGTGCCAGTGCATTCTCTGGACTCATTGCAGTACATCCCCAGTGGTGCCAGTGCACTCTCTGGACTCACTGCACTGCATCCCCAGTGGTGCCAGTGTACTCTCTGGACTCACTGCACTGCATCCCCAGTGCTGACAGTGCACTCTCTGGACTCACTGCAATGCATCCCCAGTGGTGCCAGTGCATTCTCTGGACTCACTGCACTGCATCCCCAGTGGTGCCAGTGTACTCTCTGGACTCACTGCAGTGCATCCCCTTTTGTGCCAGTGCACTCTCTGGACTCACTGCACTGCATCCCCAGTGGTGCCAGTGCACTCTCTGGACTCACTGCAGTGCATCCCCAGTGGTGCCAGTGCACTCTCTGGACTCATTGCAGTGCATCCCCAGTGGTGCCAGTGCACTCTCTGGACTCACTGCACTGCATCCCCAGTGGTGCCAGTGCACTCTCTGGACTCACTGCAGTGCATCCCCTTTTGTGCCAGTGCACTCTCTGGACTCACTGCACTGCATCCCCAGTGGTGCCAGTGCACTCTCTCACTCACTGCATTGCATCCCCTTTTGTGCCAGTGCACTCTCTGGACTCACTGCAGTGCATCCTCAGTGGTGCCAGTGCACTCTCTGCACTCACTGCACTGCATCCCCAGTGGTGCCAGTGCACTCTCTGGACTCACTGCACTGCATCCCCAGTGGTGCCAGTGCACTCTCTGGAGTCGCAGCACTGCATCAACAGTGGTGCCTCTGCACTCTCTGGACTCACTGCACTGCATCACCATTGGTGCCAGGGCACTCTCCGGACTCACTGCAGTGCATCCCCAGTGGTGCCAGTGCACTCTTTCGAGTCACTGCAGTGCATCCCCAGTGGTGCCAGTGCACTCTCTGGACTCACTGCACTTCATCCCCAGTGGTGCCAGTGCACTCTCTGCACTCACTGCACTGCATCCCCATGTTCCCAGAGCACTCTCTGGACTCACTGCAGTGCATCCCCAGGGGTGCCAGTGCACTCTCTGGAGTCACTGCACTGCATCCCCAGTGGTGCCAGTGCACTCTCTGGACTCACTGCACTGCATCCCCAGTGGTGCCAGTGCACTCTCTGGACTCACTGCACTGCATCACCGTTGGTGCCAGGGCACTCTCTGGACTCACTGCAGTGCATCCCCAGTGGTGCCAGTGCACTCTCTGGACTCACTGCACTGCATCCCCAGTGGTGCCAGTGCACTCTCTGGAGTCGCAGTACTGCATCAACAGTGGTGCCTCTGCACTCTCTGGAGTCACTGCACTGCATCCCTAGTGCTGCCAGTGCACTCTCTGGACTCACTGCAGTGCATCCCCAGTGGTGGCAGTGCACTCTCTGGACTCACTGCAGTGCATCCCCAGTGGTGCCAGTGCACTCTCTGGACTCACTGCACTTCATCCCCAGTGGTGCCAGTGCACTCTCTGGACTCACTGCACTGCATCCCCAGTGGTGCCAGTGCACTCTCTGGACTCACTGCACTGCATCCCCAGTGGTGTCACTGCACTCTCTGGACTCACTGCACTGCATCACCATTGGTGCCAGGGCACTCTCCGGACTCACTGCAGTGCATCCGCAGTGGTGCCAGTGCACTCTTTCGAGTCACTGCACGGCATCCCCATTAGTGCCAGTGCATTCTCTGGACTCATTGCAGTACATCCCCAGTGGTGCCAGTGCACTCTCTGGACTCACTGCACTGCATCCCCAGTGGTGCCAGTGTACTCTCTGGACTCACTGCACTGCATCCCCAGTGCTGACAGTGCACTCTCTGGACTCACTGCAATGCATCCCCAGTGGTGCCAGTGCATTCTCTGGACTCACTGCACTGCATCCCCAGTGGTGCCAGTGTACTCTCTGGACTCACTGCAGTGCATCCCCTTTTGTGCCAGTGCACTCTCTGGACTCACTGCACTGCATCCCCAGTGGTGCCAGTGCACTCTCTGGACTCACTGCAGTGCATCCCCAGTGGTGCCAGTGCACTCTCTGGACTCATTGCAGTGCATCCCCAGTGGTGCCAGTGCACTCTCTGGACTCACTGCACTGCATCCCCAGTGGTGCCAGTGCACTCTCTGGACTCACTGCAGTGCATCCCCTTTTGTGCCAGTGCACTCTCTGGACTCACTGCACTGCATCCCCAGTGGTGCCAGTGCACTCTCTGGACTCACTGCATTGCATCCCCTTTTGTGCCAGTGCACTCTCTGGACTCACTGCAGTGCATCCCCAGTGGTGCCAGTGCACTCTCTGCACTCACTGCACTGCATCCCCAGTGGTGCCAGTGCACTCTCTGGACTCACTGCACTGCATCCCCAGTGGTGCCAGTGCACTCTCTGGAGTCGCAGCACTGCATCAACAGTGGTGCCTCTGCACTCTCTGGACTCACTGCAGTGCATCCCCAGTGGTGCCAGTGCACTCTTTCGAGTCACTGCAGTGCATCCCCAGTGGTGCCAGTGCACTCTCTGGACTCACTGCACTTCATCCCCAGTGGAGCCAGTGCACTCTCTGCACTCACTGCACTGCATCCCCAGTGGTGCCAGTGCACTCTCTGGACTCACTGCACTGCATCCCCAGTGGTGCCAGTGCACTCTCTGGAGTCGCAGCACTGCATCAACAGTGGTGCCTCTGCACTCTCTGGACTCACTGCACTGCATCACCATTGGTGCCAGGGCACTCTCCGGACTCACTGCAGTGCATCCCCAGTGGTGCCAGTGCACTCTTTCGAGTCACTGCAGTGCATCCCCAGTGGTGCCAGTGCACTCTCTGGACTCACTGCACTTCATCCCCAGTGGAGCCAGTGCACTCTCTGGACTCACTGCACTGCATCCCCAGTGGTGCCAGTGCACTCTCTGCACTCACTGCACTGCATTCCCAGTGTTCCCAGAGCACTCTCTGGACTCACTGCAGTGCATCCCCAGTGGTGCCAGTGCACTCTCTGGACTCACTGCACTGCATCCCCAGTGGTGCCACTGCACTCTCTGGACTCACTGCACTTCATCCCCAGTGGTGCCAGTGCACTCTCTGGACTCACTGCACTGCATCCCCAGTGGTGCCAGTGCACTCTCTGCACTCACTGCACTGCATCCCCATGTTCCCAGAGCACTCTCTGGACTCACTGCAGTGCATCCCCAGTGGTGCCAGTGCACTCTCTGGAGTCACTGCAGTGCATCCCCAGTGGTGCCAGTGGACTCTCTGGACTCACTGCACTGCATCCCCAGTGGTGCCAGTGCACTCTCTGGACTCACTGCACTGCATCACCGTTGGTGCCAGGGCACTCTCTGGACTCACTGCAGTGCATCCCCAGTGGTGCCAGTGCACTCTCTGGACTCACTGCACTGCATCCCCAGTGGTGCCAGTGCACTCTCTGGAGTCGCAGCACTGCATCAACAGTGGTGCCTCTGCACTCTCTGGAGTCACTGCACTGCATCCCTAGTGCTGCCAGTGCACTCTCTGGACTCACTGCAGTGCATCCCCAGTGGTGCCAGTGCACTCTCTGGACTCACTGCACTGCATCCCCAGTGGTGCCAGTGCACTCTCTGGACTCACTGCACTTCATCCCCAGTGGTGCCAGTGCACTCTCTGGACTCACTGCATTGCATCCCCAGTGGTGCCAGTGCACTCTCTGGACTCACTGCACTGCATCCCCAGTGGTGCCACTGCACTCTCTGGACTCACTGCACTGCATCACCATTGGTGCCAGGGCACTCTCCGGACTCACTGCAGTGCATCCCCAGTGGTGCCAGTGCACTCTTTCGAGTCACTGCAGTGCATCCCCAGTGGTGCCAGTGCACTCTCTGGACTCACTGCACTTCATCCCCAGTGGAGCCAGTGCACTCTCTGGACTCACTGCACTGCATCCCCAGTGGTGCCAGTGCACTCTCTGCACTCACTGCACTGCATTCCCAGTGTTCCCAGAGCACTCTCTGGACTCACTGCAGTGCATCCCCAGTGGTGCCAGTGCACTCTCTGGACTCACTGCACTGCATCCCCAGTGGTGCCACTGCACTCTCTGGACTCACTGCACTGCATCCCCAGTGGTGCCAGGGCACTCTCCGGACTCACTGCAGTGCATCTGCAGTGGTGCCAGTGCACTCTTTCGAGTCACTGCACTGCATCCCCATTAGTGCCAGTGCATTCTCTGGACTCATTGCAGTACATCCCCAGTGGTGCCAGTGCACTCTCTGGACTCACTGCACTGCATCCCCAGTGGTGCCAATGTACTCTCTGGACTCACTGCACTGCATCCCCCGTGGTGCCAGTGTACTCTCTGGACTCACTGCAATGCATCCCCAGTGGTGCCAGTGCATTCTCTGGACTCACTGCACTGCATCCCCAGTGGTGCCAGTGTACTCTCTGGACTCACTGCAGTGCATCCCCTTTTGTGCCAGTGCACTCTCTGGACTCACTGCACTGCATCCCCAGTGGTGCCAGTGCACTCTCTGGACTCACTGCACTGCATCCCCAGTGGTGCCAGTGCACTCTCTGGACTCATTGCAGTGCATCCCCAGTGGTGCCAGTGCACTCTCTGGACTCACTGCACTGCATCCCCAGTGGTGCCAGTGCACTCTCTGGACTCACTGCAGTGCATCCCCTTTTGTGCCAGTGCAATCTCTGGACTCACTGCACTGCATCCCCAGTGGTGCCAGTGCACTCTCTGGACTCACTGCATTGCATCCCCAGTGGTGCCAGTGCACTCTCTGGACTCACTGCAGTGCATCCCCAGTGGTGCCAGTGCACTCTCTGCACTCACTGCACTGCATCCCCAGTGGTGCCAGTGCACTCTCTGGACTCACTGCACTGCATCCCCAGTGGTGCCAGTGCACTCTCTGGAGTCGCAGCACTGCGTCAACAGTGGTGCCTCTGCACTCTCTGGACTCACTGCAGTGCATCCCCTTTTGTGCCAGTGCACTCTCTGGACTCACTGCACTGCATCCCCAGTGGTGCCAGTGCACTCTCTGGACTCACTGCTTTGCATCCCCAGTGGTGCCAGTGCACTCTCTGGACTCACTGCACTGCATCCCCAGTGGTGCCAGTGCACTCTCTGCACTCACTGCACTGCATCCCCAGTGGTGCCAGTGCACTCTCTGGACTCACTGCACTGCATCCCCAGTGGTGCCAGTGCACTCTCTGGAGTCGCAGCACTGCATCAACAGTGGTGCCTCTGCACTCTCTGGACTCACTGCACTGCATCACCATTGGTGCCAGGGCACTCTCCGGACTCACTGCAGTGCATCTGCAGTGGTGCCAGTGCACTCTTTCGAGTCACTGCAGTGCATCCCCAGTGGTGCCAGTGCACTCTGTGTACTCAATGCACTGCATCAACAGTGGTGCCAGTACACTCTCTGGACTCACTGCACTGCATCCCCAGTGGTGCCAGTGCACTCTCTGGAGTCGCAGCACTGCATCAACAGTGGTGCCTCTGCACTCTCTGGACTCACTGCACTGCATCACCATTGGTGCCAGGGCACTCTCCGGACTCACTGCAGTGCATCCCCAGTGGTGCCAGTGCACTCTGTGTACTCACTGCACTTCATCCCCAGTGGTGCCAGTGCACTCTCTGGACTCACTGCACTGCATCCCCAGTGGTGCCAGTGCACTCTCTTTACTCACTGCACTGCATCCCCATGTTCCCAGAGCACTCTCTGGACTCACTGCAGTGCATCCCCAGTGGTGCCAGTGCACTCTCTGGACTCACTGCACTGCATCCCCAGTGGTGCCAGTGCACTCTCTGGACTCACTGCACTGCATCACCGTTGGTGCCAGGGCACTCTCTGGACTCACTGCAGTGCATCCCCAGTGGTGCCAGTGCACTCTCTGGACTCACTGCACTGCATCCCCAGTGGTGCCACTGCACTCTCTGGACTCACTGCAGTGCATCCCCAGTGCTGCCAGTGCACTCTCTGGAGTCACTGCACTGCATCCCCATTAGCGCCAGTGCATTCTCTGGACTCATTGCAGTGCATCCCTAATGGTGCCAGTGCACTCTCTGGACTCACTGCACTGCATCCCCAGTGGTGCCAGTGCACTCTCTGCACTCACTGCACTGCATCCCCAGTGGTGCCAGTGCAATCTCTGCACTCACTGCACTGCATCCCCGGTGTTCCCAGAGCACTCTCTGGACTCACCGAGGTGCATCCCCAGTGGTGCCAGTGCATTCTCTGGACTCACCGCACTGCATCCCCAGTGGTGCCAGTGCACTCTCTGGACTCACTGGAGTGCTGCCCCTGAGGTGTCAGTGTACTCTCTGGACTCACTGCACTGCATCCCCAGTGGTGACAGTGCACTCTCTGGAATCACTGCAGTGCATCCCCTGTGGTGCCATTGCACTCTCTGGACTCACTGCACTGCATAACCAGTGGTGCCTGTGCACTCTCTTGAGTCACTGCACTGCATCCCCAGTGGTGCCAGTGCACTCTATGGAATAACTGCACTGCATCCCCAGTGGTTCCAGTGCACTCTCTGGACTCACTGCACTGCATCCCCTGTGGTGCCAGTGCACTCTCTGGACTCACTGCACTGCATCCCCAGTGGTTCCAGTGCAGTCTCTGGATCACTGCACTGCATCACCATTGGTGCCAGGGCACTCTCTGGACTCACTGCAGTGCATCCCCAGTGGTGCCAGTGCACTCTTTCGAGTCACTGCACTGCATCCCCAGTGGTGCCAGTGCATTCTCTGGACTCACTGCAGTGCATCCCCATTGGTGCCAGTGCACTCTCTGGACTCACTGCACTGCATCCCCAGTTGTGGCAGTGTACTCTCTGGACTCACTGCGCTGCATCCCCAGTGGTTCCAGGGCACTCTCTGGACGCACTGCACTGCAACTCCAGTGGTGCCAGTGCACTCTCTGGACTCACTGCAGTGCATCCCCAGTGGTGCCAGTGCACTCTCTGGAGTCACTGCGCTGCATCTCCAGTGGTGCCAGAGCCCTCTGTGGACTCACTGCACTACATCCCCTGTGGGGCCAGTGCACTCTCTGGACTCACTGCAGTGCATCCCCAGTGGTGCGAGTGCACTCTCTGGACTCACCGGGGTGCATCCCCAGTGGTGCCAGTGCACTCTGTGGACTCACTGCAGTGCATCCCCATTGGTGCCAGTGCACTCTCTGGACTCACAGCAGTGCATCCGCAGTGGTGCTAGTGCAACTACTGGACTCACTGCAGTGTAGCTCAGTGGTGCCAGGGCACTCTCTCGACTCACTGCACTGCAACTCCAGTGGTGCCAGTGCACTCTCTGGACTCACTGCACTGCATCCCCAGTGGTGCCAGTGCACTCTCTGGAGTCACTGCGCTGCATCCCCAGTGGTGCCAGAGCCCTCTGTGGACTCACTGCACTACATCCCCTGTGGGGCCAGTGCACTCTCTGGACTCACTGCAGTGCATCCCCAGTGGTGCCAGTGCACTCTCTGGACTCACCGGGGTGCATCCCCAGTGGTGCCATTGCACTCTGTGGACTCACTGCACTGCATCCCCAGTGGTGCCAGTGCACTCTCTGGACTCACTGCACTGCATCCCCAGTTGTGCCAGTGCACTCTCTGGACTCACTTCAGTGCATCCCCAGTGGTTCCAGGGCACTCTCTCGACTCACTGCACTGCAACTCCAGTGGTGCCAGTGCACTCTCTGGACTCACTGCACTGCATCCCCAGTGGTGCCAGTGCACTCTCTGGAGTCACTGCGCTGCATCCCCAGTGGTGCCAGAGCCCTCTGTGGACTCACTGCACTATATCCCCTGTGGGGCCAGTGCACTCTCTGGACTCACTGCAGTGCATCCCCAGTGGTGCCAGTGCACTCTGTGGACTCACTGCAGTGCATCCGCAGTGGTGCCAGTGCACTCTCTGGACTCACTGCAGTGCATCCCCAGTGGTGCCAGTGCACTCTCTGGACTCACTGCACTGCATCCCATTGGCGCTAGTGCACTCTCTGGACTCACTGCACTGCATCCCCAGTGGTGCCAGTGCACTCTCTGGACTCACTGCACTGCATCCCCAGTTGTGCCAGTGCACTCTCTGGACTCACTTTAGTGCATCCTCAGTGGTGCCAGTGCACTCTCTGTACTCACTGCAGTGCTTCCGCACTGGTGCCAGTGCACTCTCTGCACTCACTGCACTGCATCAACATGGTGCCTCTGAACTCTCTGGAGTCACTGCACTGCATCACCAGTGGTGACAGTGCACTCTCTGGACTCACTGCACTGCATCCACAGTGGTGCCAGTGCACTTTCTGGACTCACTGCAGTGCATCCCTTGTGGTGCCTTTGCACTCTCAGGACTCACTGCACTGCATCCCCTGTGGTGCCAGTGCACTCTCTGGAGCCACAGCACTGCATCAACAGTGGTGCCAGTGCACTCTCTGGACTCACTGCACTGCATCAACAGTGGTGCCAGTGCACTCTCTGGACTCACTGCATTGCATCCCCAGTGGTGCCAGTGTACTCTCTGGACTCACAGCAGTGCATCCGCAGTGGTGCTAGTGCAACTACTTGACTCACTGCAGTGTAGCTCAGTGGTGCCAGAGCACTCTCTGGACTCACTGCACTGCATCCCCAATGGTGCCAGTGCACTCTCTGGACTCACTGCACTGCATCCCCAGTGGTGCCAGTGCACTGTCTGGACTCACTGCAGTGTATCCCCAGTGGTGCCAGTGCACTGTCTGGACTCACTGCATCCCCAGTGGTGCCAGGGCACTCTCTGGACTCACAGCACTGCATCCCCAGTGGTGGCAGTGCACTCTCTGGACTCACTGCACTGCATCCCCTGTGGTGCCAGTACTCTCTCTGGACTCACTGCAGTGCATCCCCATTGGTGCAAGTGTACTCTCTGGACTCACTGCACTGCTTCACCAGCGGTGCCAGTGCACTCTTTGGTCTCACTGCAGTGCATCCCCAGTGGTGCCAGTGCACTTTCTGGAGTCACTGCAGTGCATCCCCAGAAGTGCCAGTGCACTCTCTGCACTCACTGCACTGCATCACCAGTGGTTCCATTGCACTCTCTGGACTCACTGCAGTGCATCCCCAGTGGTGCCAGGGCACTCTCTGCAGACAATGCAGTGCATCCCCAAAGGTGACAGTGCACTCTCTGGACTTACTGTACTGCTCGAGCCGCGGCAGCCGCTCCAGCCACGTTAACCCCTCCAGCCTCGGCAGCCGCTCCAGCCGCTCCAGCCGCGGCAGCCGCTCCAACCGCGGCAGGCGCTCCAGCCGCGGCAGCCGCTGCAGACGCGACAGCCGCTCCAGACGCGGCAGACGCGGCAGCCGCTCCAGCCGTGGCAGCCGCTCCACTCGGTAGCGGCTTTAGCGGCTGCCGCGGCTGGAGCGCCTGTCGCGGCTGCCGAGGCTGGAGCGGCTGCCGCGGCTGGAGCGGCTGCGGCGGCTGGAGCGTCTAGAGCGTCTGCCGCGGCTGGAGGGGCTACCGCGGCTGGAGCGGCTGGGGCGGCAGGAGCGAATGCCGCGGCTGGAGCAGTGCAGTGAGTCCAGAGAGTCAACTGGCACCACTGGGGATGCAGTACAGTGAGTCCAGAGAGTGCACTGGCACCACAGGGGATGCACTGCAGTTACTCCAGAGAGTGCAGTGGCACCACTGGGGATGCAGTTCAGTGAGTCCAGAGAGTGCACTGGCACTACCGGGGATTCAGATACATTCTCACGGCAGTGAGATCCCCAGTAGTGCCAGTGGACTCTCTGGACTCACTGCAGTGTTTCCCCTGTGGTGCCAGTGCACTCTGTGGACTCACTGCACTGCATCCCAGTGTGCCAGTGCACTCTGTGGACTCACTGCAGTGCAACCCCAGTGGTGCCAGTGCAGTCTCTTTACTCCCTGCAGTGCATCCCTAGTGGAGCCAGTGCACTAGCGGCTGGAGCGCCTGTCGCGGCTGCCGAGGCTGGAGCGGCTGCCGCGGCTGGAGCGGCTGCGGCGGCTGGAGCGTCTAGAGCGTCTGCCGCGGCTGGAGGGGCTACCGCGGTTGGAGCGGCTGGAGCGGCTTCCGCGGCTGGACCGGCTGCCGCGGCTGGAGCGGCTGCAGCGGATGGAGCGGCTGCCGCGGCTGGACCGGCTGCCGCGGCTGACGCGGCTGCAGCGGCTGCCGAGGCTGGAGGGGGTACCGCGGCTGGAGCGGCTCTCGCGGCTCGAGCAGTACAGTGAGTCCAGAGAGTGCACTGTCACCTTTGGGGATGCACTGCATTTTCTGCAGAGAGTGCCCTGGCACCACTGGGGATGCACTGCAGTGAGTCCAGAGAGTGCACTGGCACCACTGGTGATGCAGTGCAGTGAGTCCAGAGAGTGCACTGGCACCACTTGGGATGCAGTGCAGTGAGTCCAGAGAGTGCACTGGCACCAGTGGGGATGCACTGCGGTGAGTAAAGAGAATGCACTGGCACCATTGGGGTTGCACTGTAGTGAGTCCAGAGAGTGCACTGGCACCACTGGGGATGCACTGCAGTGAGTCCAGAGAGTGCACTGGCACCACAGGGATGCAGTGCAGTGAGTCCGGAGAGTGCACTGGCACCACTGGGGATGCAGTGCAGTGAGTCCAGAGAGTGCACTGGCACCACTGGGGATGCACTGCAGTGAGTCCAGAGAGTGCCCTGGCACCAATGGGATGCAGTGCACTGAGTCCAGAGAGTGCACTGGCACCACAGGGGATACACTGCGGTGAGTCCAGCGAGTGCACTGGCACCACTGGGGATGCACTGCCGCGAGTGCAGAGAGTCCACTGGCACCGCTGCGTTTGCACCCCGGTGTTTTCAGAGAGTGCAGTGGCACCACTGGTGATGCAGTGCAGTGAGTCCAGAGAGTGCACTGGCACCACTGGGGATGCAGTGCAGTGAGTCCAGAGAGTGCACTGGCACCACTGGGGATGCAGTGCAGTGAGTCCACAGAGTGCACTGGCACCACTGGGGATGCACTGCAGTGAGTCCAGAGAGTGCACTGGCACCACTGGGTATGCAGTGCAGTGAGTCCAGAGAGTGCACTGGCACCAATGGGGTTGCAGTGCAGTGAGTCCAGAGAGTGCACTGGCACCACTGGGGATGCAGTGAAGTGAGTTAAGAGAGTACACTGGCACCACTGTGGATGCCCTGCAGTGAGTCCAGAGAGTGCACTGGCACCACTGGTGATGCAGTGCAATGAGTCCAGAGAGCCACTGGCACCACTGGGGATGCACTGCAGTGAGACCAGAGAGTGCACTGGCACCACTGGGGATGCAGTGCAGTGAGTCCTGAGAGTGCAATGGCACCACAGGGGATGCACTGCAGTGAGTCCAGAGAGTGCACTGGCAGCACTGGGGATGCAGTGCAGTGAGTCCAGAGAGTGCACTGGCACCACTGGGATGCAGTGCAGTGAGTGCAGAGAGTGCACTGGCCCCAACTGGAGCTGCACTGCTGTGAGTCCTGAGATTGCACTGGCACCACTGGGGATGCACTGCAGTGAGTTCAGAGATTTCACAGGCACCAATGGGGATGCAGTACAGTGAGTCCAGAGAGTACACTGGCACTACTGGGGATTCAGTTCAGTGAGTCCAGAGAGTGAACTGGCACCATTGGGGAAGTAGTGCAGTGAGTCCAGAGTGCACTGGCACCACTGGGGATGCACCCCGGCAAGTCCAGAGAGTGCACTGGTACCACTGGGGATGCACTGCAGTGAGTCCAGAGAGTGCACTGGCACCACTGGGGATGCAGTGCAGTGAGACCAGAGGTTGCAGTGGCACCACTGGGGATGCAGTGCAGTGAGTCCAGAGAGTGCACTGGCACCTTGGGGATGCAGTGCAGTGAGTCCAGAGAGTGCACTGGCACCTCTGGGGATGCAGTGCAGTGAGTCCAGAGAGTGCACTGCCACCACTGGGGATGCACTGCAGTTAGTCCAGAGAGTGCACTGGCACCACTGGCGATGCACCCCGGCAAGTCCAGAGAGTGCACTGGCACCACTGTGGATGCACTGCAGTGAGTCCAGAGAGTGCACTGGCACCACTGGGGATGCAGTGCAGTGAGTCCAGAGAGTGCACTGGCACCACTGGGGATGCAATGCAGTGAGTCCAGAGAGTTCACTGGCACCGCTGGGGATGCACTGCACTGAGTCCAGAGAGTGCACTGGCACCACTGGGGATGCACTGCAGTGAGTCCAGAGAGTGCATTGGCACCACTGGGGATGCACTGCAGTGACTCCAGAGAGTGCACTGGCACCACTGGGGATGCACTGCAGTGAGTCCAGATGTTAGCCTAGCAACCACATAATCACCAAGTGATTATATGAAGGTGCTTTATTCAGCGCTGGAAGCCGGGGCAGGTGATCAAATCTGGCTTCAAGTCCCGTTACTTCTCAGCCGTTATTTATACATACAATATTGCGTCAGGTATACATATTCTTTACAGCTTGCAACAGCAGCCTCGCTTTTCATTCTAATTAGCTCCCCTCCCCTTTGCACATGCGTGGCGCACTCTGGTGGTCGTCCAGATGAAGTAAGGAGTCTTCCTCTCCGCTAAACCTTTCACCTTTCTTACTCGACGCATGCTCCCTCCGCTTCTTGGTTCTGCTTCAACTCATTTCATTATTTCCAGGCCATTATCTAAGGTCAGGTTGTACCTGTTCCCTCCCAAGGTTCCCCTTCAATGACTATTTTGATTGTTCAATGTACTCCCTAAGTATCCAGTATACATAGATTAATTGATAATGTAAGTACATTTGGCAATGCTTAATTATATTGTAGGTCCCATTACCTAAGAGACATTAGTAAAATATCCATTCGATTCTCCCCAACACTAACACAGAGACTGCACTGGCACCATTGGGGATGCAGTGCAGTGAGTCCAGAGAATGCACTGGCACCACTGGCAATGCACTGCAGTGAGTCCAGAGAGTGCACTGGCACCACCTGGGATGCAGTGCAGTGAGTCCAGAGAATGCACTGGCACCACTGGGGATGCAGTGCAGTGAGTCCAGAGAGTGCACTGGCACCACAGGAGTTGAAGTGCAGTGAGTCAAGAGAGTGCACTGGAACCACTGGGGATGCAGCGCAGTGACTCCTGAGAGTGCACTGGCACCACTGTTGATGCAGTGCAGTGAGTCCAGAGAGTGCACTGGCACCACTGGGGATGCAGTGCCGTGAGTCCAGAGAGTGAATTGGCACCACTGGGGATGCACTGCAATGAGTCCAGAGAGTGCACTGGCACCAATGGCAACGCAGTGCAGTGAGTCCAGAGAGTGCCTTGGCACCACAGGGGATGCAGTGCAGTGAGTCCAAAGAGTGCACTGGCACCACTGGGGATGCACTGCAGTGAGTCCAGAGTCTTCACAGGCACCACTGGGGATGCAGTGCAGTGAGTCCAGAGAGTGCCCTGGCACCACTGGGAATGCAGTGAGTCCAGACAGTGCACTGGCACCACTGGGGATGCAGTGCAGTGAGTCCAGAGAGTGCACTGGCACCACTGGGGATGGACCCCGGCAAGTCCAGAGAGTGCACTGGCACAACTGGGGATGCAGTGCAGTGAGTCCAGAGAGTGCACTGGCACCACTGGGGATGCAGTGCAGTGAGTCCAGAGAGTGCACTGGCACCACTGGGGATGCACTGCCGTGACTCCAGAGAGTGCACTGGCACCACTGGGGATGCAGTGCAGTGAGTACAGAGAGTGCACTGGCACCACTGGGGATGCAGTGCTGTGAGTCCAGAGAGTGCACTGGCACCAGTGGGGATGCACTGCAGTGAGTAAAGAGAATGCACTGGCACCACTGGAGGTGCAGTGCAGTGAGTCCAGAGAGTGCACTGCCACCACTGGGGATGCAGTGCAGTGAGTCCAGAGAGTGCACTGGCACCACTGGGGATGCACTGCAGTGAGTCCAGAGAGTGCACTGGCACCACTGGGATGCAGTGCAGTGAGTCCAGAGAGTGCACTGGCACCACTGGGATGCAGTGCACTGAGTCCACAGAGTGCACTGGCACCAGAGGGGATACACTGCAGTGAGTCCAGAGAGTGCACTGGCACCACTGGGGATGCATTCCCGTGAGCGCAGAGAGTGCAGTGGCACCGCTGCGGTTGCACCCCGGTGTTTTCAGAGAGTGCAGTGGCACCACTGGGGATGCAGTGCACTGAGTCCAGAGAGGGCACTGTCAGCAATGGGGATGCAGTGCAGTGAGTCCAGAGAGTGAACTGGCACCACTGGGGATGCAGTGCAGTGAGTCCAGAGACTTCACAGACACCACTGGGGATGCAGTGCAGTGAGTCCAGAGAGTGCACTGGCACCACTGGGGATGCAATGCAGTGAGTCCAGAGAGTGCACTGGCACCACTGGGGATGCACTGCAGTGAGTCCAGAGAGTGCACTGGCACCAACTGGAGCTGCACTGCTGTGAGTCCTGAGATTGCACTGGCACCACTGGGATGCACTGCAGTGAGTCCAGAGACTTCACAGGCACCACTGGGGATGCAGTACAGTGAGTCCAGAGAGTGCACTCGCACCGCTGGGGATGCACCCCGGCAAGTCCAGAGAGTGCACTGTCACCACTGGGGATGCAGTGCAGTGAGTCCAGAGAGTGCACTGGCACCACTGGGGATGCAGTGCAGTGAGTCCAGAGAGTGCACTGGCACCAGTGGGGATGCAGTGCAGTGAGTCCAGAGAGTGCACTGGTACCACTGGGGATGCACTGCAGTGAGTCCAGAGAGTGCACTGGCACCACTGGGGATGCAGTGCAGTGAGACCAGAGGTTGCAGTGGCACCACTGGGGATGCAGTGCAGTGAGTCCAGAGAGTGCACTGGCACCACTGGGGATGCACTGCAGTGACTCCAGAGAGTGCACTGGCACCACTGGGGATGCACTGCAGTGAGTCCAGATGTTAGCCTAGCAACCACATAATCACCAAGTGATTATATGAAGGTGCTTTATTCAGCGCTGGAAGCCGGGGCAGGTGCCCAAATCTGGCTTCAAGTCCCGTTACTTCCCAGCCGTTATTTATACATACAATATTGCGTCAGGTATACATATTCATTACAGGTTGCAACAGCAGCCTCGCTTTTCATTCTAATTAGCTCCCCTCCCCTTTGCACATGCGTGGCGCACTCTGGTGGTCGTCCAGATGAAGTAAGGAGTCTTCCTCTCCGCTAAACTTTTTATCTTTCTTACTCGACGCGTGCTCCCTCCGTTTCTTGGTTCTGCTTCAACTCATTTCATCATTTCCAGGCCCTTATCCAAGGTCAGGTTGTACCTGTTCCCTCCCAAGGTTCCCCTTCAATGATTCTTTTGATTGTTCAATGTACTCCCTAAGTATCCAGTATACATTGATTAATTGATAATGTAAGTACATTTGGCAATGCTTAATTATACTGTAGGTCCCATTACGTAAGAGACATTAGTAAAACATCCATTCGATTCTCCCCAACACTAACACAGAGACTGCACTGGCACCACTGGGGATGCAGTGCAGTGAGTCCAGAGAGGGCACTGGCACCACTGGGGATGCAGTGCAGTGAGTCCAGAGAGTGCACTGGCACCACTGGCGATGCACTGCAGTGAGTCCAGAGAGTGCACTGACACCACCTGGGATGCAGTGCAGTGAGTCCAGAGAGTGCACTGGCACCACTGGTGATGCAGTGCAGTGACTCCAGAGAGTGCACTGGCACCACTGGAGTTGCAGTGCAGTGAGTCCAGAGAGTGCACTGGAACCACTGGGGATGCAGCGCAGTGACTCCTGAGAGTGCACTGGCACCACTGGGGATGCAGTGCAGTGAGTCCAGATAGTGCACTGGCACCACTGGGGATGAAGTGCCGTGAGTCCAGAGAGTGCATTGGCACCACTGGGGATGCACTGCAATGAGTCCAGAGAGTGCACTGGCACCAATGGCAACGCAGAGCAGTGAGTCGAGAGAGTGCACTGGCACCACAGGGGATGCAGTGCAGTGAGTCCAGAGAGTACACTAGCACCACTGGGGATGCACTGCAGTGAGTCCAGAGTGTGCACTGGCACCAATGGGGATGCAGTGCAGTCAGTCCAGAGACTGCACTGGCACCACTGGGGATGCAGTGCAGTGAGTCCAGAGAGTGCACTGGCACCACTGGGGATGCACTGCAGTGACTCGAAAGAGTGCACTGGCACCACTGCGGATGCACTGCAGTGAGTCCGGAGAGTGCCCTGGCACCAATGGTGATGCAGTGCAGTGAGTCCAGAGAGTGCAGTGACACCACTGGGGATGCAGTGCAGTGAGTGCAGAGAGTGCACTGGCACCACTGGGGATGCAATGCAGTGAGTCCAGAGCGTGCACTGGCACCACTGGGGATGAAGTGCAGTGAGTCCAGAGAGTGCACTGGCACCACTGGGGATGCAGTGCAGTGAGTCCAGAGAGTGCACTGGCACCACTGGGGATGCACCCCGGCAAGTCCAGAGAGTGCACTGGCACCACTGGGGATGCACTGCAGTGAGTCCAGAGAGTGCACTGGCACCACTGGGGATGCAGTGCAGTGAGTCCAGAGACTTCACAGGCACCACTGGGGATGCAGTGCAGTGAGTCCAGAGAGTGCACTGGCACCACTGGGGATGCAGTGCAGTGAGTCCTGAGAGTGCAATGGCACCACAGGGGATGCACTGCAGTGAGTCCAGAGAGTGCACTGGCACCACTGGGGATGCAATGCAGTGAGTCCAGAGAGTGCACTGGCACCACTGGGGATGCAGTGCAGTGAGTCCAGAGAGTGCACTGGCACCACTGGGGATGCACCCCGGTGAGTCCAGAGAGTGCACTAGCACCACTGGGGATGCACTGCAGTGAGTCCAGGGAGTGCACTGGCACCACTGGGGATGCACTGCAGTGAGTCCAGAGAGTGCACTGGCACCACTGGGGATGCACTGCAGTGACTCCAGAGAGTGCACTGGCACCACTGGGGATGCACTGCAGTGAGTCCAGATGTTAGCCTAGCAACCACATAATCACCAAGTGATTATATGAAGGTGCTTTATTCAGCGCTGGAAGCCGGGGCAGGTGCCCAAATCTGGCTTCAATCCCGTTACTTCCCAGCCGTTATTTATACATACAATATTGCGTCAGGTATACATATTCATTACAGGTTGCAACAGCAGCCTCGCTTTTCATTCTAATTAGCTCCCCTCCCCTTTGCACATGCGTGGCGCACTCTGGTGGTCGTCCAGATGAAGTAAGGAGTCTTCCTCTCCGCTACACTTTTCACCTTTCTTACTCGACGCGTGCTCCCTCCGTTTCTTGGTTCTGCTTCAACTCATTTCATCATTTCCAGGCCCTTATCCAAGGTCAGGTTGTACCTGTTCCCTCCCAAGGTTCCCCTTCAATGATTCTTTTGATTGTTCAATGTACTCCCTAAGTATCCAGTATAGGTGCCCTGGCACCACTGGGAATGCAGTGACTCCAGAGAGTGCACTGGCACCACTGGGGATGCACTGCAGTGAGTCCAGAGAGTGCACTGGCACCACTGGGGATGCACCCCGGCAAGTCCAGAGAGTGCACTGGCACCACTGGGGATGCAGTGCAGTGAGTCCAGAGAGTGCACTGGCACCACTGGGGATGCAGTGCAGTGAGTAAAGAGAGTGCACTGGCACCACTGTGGATGCAGTGCAGTGAGTCCAGAGAGTGCACTGGCACCACTGGGGATGGACTGCAGTGAGTCCAGAGAGTGCACTGGCACCACTGGGGATGCACTGCCGTGAGTCCAGAGAGTGCACTGGCACCACTGGTGATGCAGTGCAATGAGTCCAGAGAGCCACTGGCACCACTGGGGATGCAGTGCATTTAGTCCAGAGAGTGAACTGGCACCACTGGGGATGCAGTGCAGTGAGTCCAGAGAGTGCACTGGCACCACTGGGGATGCAGTGCAGTGAGTCCTGAGAGTGCAATGGCACCACAGGGGATGCACTGCAGTGAGTCCAGAGAGTGCACTGGCACCACTGGGGATGCAATGCAGTGAGTCCAGAGAGTGCACTGGCACCACTGGGGATGCAGTGCAGTGAGTCGAGAGAGTGCACTGGCACCACAGGGGATGCAGTGCAGTGAGTCCAGAGAGTACACTAGCACCACTGGGGATGCACTGCAGTGAGTCCAGAGTGTGCACTGGCACCAATGGGGATGCAGTGCAGTCAGTCCAGAGACTGCACTGGCACCACTGGGGATGCAGTGCAGTGAGTCCAGAGAGTGCACTGGCACCACTGGGGATGCACTGCAGTGACTCGAAAGAGTGCACTGGCACCACTGGGGATGCACTGCAGTGAGTCCGGAGAGTGCCCTGGCACCAATGGTGATGCAGTGCAGTGAGTCCAGAGAGTGCAGTGACACCACTGGGGATGCAGTGCAGTGAGTGCAGAGAGTGCACTGGCACCACTGGGGATGCAATGCAGTGAGTCCAGAGCGTGCACTGGCACCACTGGGGATGAAGTGCAGTGAGTCCAGAGAGTGCACTGGCACCACTGGGGATGCAGTGCAGTGAGTCCAGAGAGTGCACTGGCACCACTGGGGATGCACCCCGGCAAGTCCAGAGAGTGCACTGGCACCACTGGGGATGCACTGCAGTGAGTCCAGAGAGTGCACTGGCACCACTGGGGATGCAGTGCAGTGAGTCCAGAGACTTCACAGGCACCACTGGGGATGCAGTGCAGTGAGTCCAGAGAGTGCACTGGCACCACTGGGGATGCAGTGCAGTGAGTCCTGAGAGTGCAATGGCACCACAGGGGATGCACTGCAGTGAGTCCAGAGAGTGCACTGGCACCACTGGGGATGCAATGCAGTGAGTCCAGAGAGTGCACTGGCACCACTGGGGATGCAGTGCAGTGAGTCCAGAGAGTGCACTGGCACCACTGGGGATGCACCCCGGTGAGTCCAGAGAGTGCACTAGCACCACTGGGGATGCACTGCAGTGAGTCCAGGGAGTGCACTGGCACCACTGGGGATGCACTGCAGTGAGTCCAGAGAGTGCACTGGCACCACTGGGGATGCACTGCAGTGACTCCAGAGAGTGCACTGGCACCACTGGGGATGCACTGCAGTGAGTCCAGATGTTAGCCTAGCAACCACATAATCACCAAGTGATTATATGAAGGTGCTTTATTCAGCGCTGGAAGCCGGGGCAGGTGCCCAAATCTGGCTTCAATCCCGTTACTTCCCAGCCGTTATTTATACATACAATATTGCGTCAGGTATACATATTCATTACAGGTTGCAACAGCAGCCTCGCTTTTCATTCTAATTAGCTCCCCTCCCCTTTGCACATGCGTGGCGCACTCTAGTGGTCGTCCAGATGAAGTAAGGAGTCTTCCTCTCCGCTACACTTTTCACCTTTCTTACTCGACGCGTGCTCCCTCTGTTTCTTGGTTCTGCTTCAACTCATTTCATCATTTCCAGGCCCTTATCCAAGGTCAGGTTGTACCTGTTCCCTCCCAAGGTTCCCCTTCAATGATTCTTTTGATTGTTCAATGTACTCCCTAAGTATCCAGTATAGGTGCCCTGGCACCACTGGGAATGCAGTGACTCCAGAGAGTGCACTGGCACCACTGGGGATGCACTGCAGTGAGTCCAGAGAGTGCACTGGCACCACTGGGGATGCACCCCGGCAAGTCCAGAGAGTGCACTGGCACCACTGGGGATGCAGTGCAGTGAGTCCAGAGAGTGCACTGGCACCACTGGGGATGCAGTGCAGTGAGTAAAGAGAGTGCACTGGCACCACTGTGGATGCAGTGCAGTGAGTCCAGAGAGTGCACTGGCACCACTGGGGATGGACTGCAGTGAGTCCAGAGAGTGCACTGGCACCACTGGGGATGCACTGCCGTGAGTCCAGAGAGTGCACTGGCACCACTGGGGATGCAGTGCAGTGAGTCCAGAGAGTGCACTAGCACCACTGGGGATGCACTGCAGTGAGTCCAGAGAGTGCACTGGCACCACTGGGATGCAGTGCAGTGAGTCCAGAGAGTGCACTGGCACCACTGGGGATGCAGTGCAGTGAGTCCAGAGAGTGCACTGGCACCACTGGGATACAGTGCACTGAGTCCACAGAGTGCACTGGCACCACAGGGGATACACTGCAGTGAGTCCAGAGAGTGCACTGGCACCACTGGGGATGCAGTGCCGTGAGTCCAGAGAGTGCACTGGCACCGCTGCGGTTGCACCCCTGTGTTTTCAGAGAGTGCAGTGGCACCACTGGTGATGCAGTGCAGTGAGTCCAGAGAGTGCACTGGCACCACGGGGGATGCAGTGCAGTGAGTCCAGAGAGTGCACTGTCACCACTGGGGATGCAGTGCAGTGAGTCCAGAGAGTGCACTGGCACCTTGGGGATGAAGTTCAGTGAGTCCAGAGAGTGCACTGGCACCACTGGGGATGCAGTGCAGTGAGTCCAGAGACTACACTGGCACCACTGGAAATGCACTGCAGTGAGTCCAGAGAGTGCACTGGCACCACTGGGGATGCAGTGCAGTGAGTCCAGAGAGTGCAGTGGCACCATTGGGGATGCAGTGCAGTGAGTCCAGAGAGTGCACTGGCACCACTGGTGATGCAGTGCAGTGAGTTAAGAGAGTACACTGGCGCCACTGTGGATGCACTGCAGTGAGTCCAGAGAGTGCACTGGCACCACTGGTGATGCAGTGCAATGAGTCCAGAGAGCCACTGGCACCACTGGGGATGCAGTGCATTTAGTCCAGAGAGTGAACTGGCACCACTGGGGATGCAGTGCAGTGAGTCCAGAGAGTGCACTGGCACCACTGGGGATGCAGTGCAGTGAGTCCTGAGAGTGCAATGGCACCACAGGGGATGCACTGCAGTGAGTCCAGAGAGTGCACTGGCACCACTGGGGATGCAGTGCAGTGAGTCCAGAGAGTGCACTGGCACCACTGGGGATGCAGTGCAGTGAGTGCAGAGAGTGCACTGGCACAAAAGGGGATGCACTGCAGTGAGTCCAGAGAGTGCACTGGCACCACTGGGGATGCAGTGCAGTGAGTCCAGAGAGTGCACTGGCACCACTGGGGATGTAGTGCAGTGAGTCCACAGAGGGCACTGGCACCACTGGGGATGCAGTATAGTGAGTCCAGAGAGTACAGTGGCACCACTGGGGATGCAGTGCAGTTAGTCCAAAGAGTGCACTGGCACCATTGGGGATGCACTGCAGTGAGTCCAGAGACTTCACAGGCACCACTGGGGATGCAGTGCAGTGAGTCCAGAGAGTGCCCTGGCACCACTGGGAATGCAGTGAGTCCAGAGAGTGCACTGGCACCTCTGGGGATGCACTGCAGTGAGTCCAGAGAGTGCACTGGCACCAACTGGAGCTGCACTGCTGTGAGTCCTGAGATTGCACTGGCACCACTGGGATGCACTGCAGTGAGTCAAGAGACTTCACAGGCACCACTGGGGATGCAGTACAGTGAGTCCAGAGAGTGCACTGGCACCACTGGGTATTCAGTTCCTTGAGTCCAGAGAGTGAACTGGCACCACTGGGGATGTAGAGCAGTGAGTCCAGAGAGTGCACTGGCACCTCTGGGGATGCACCCCGGTGAGTCCAGAGAGTGCACTGGCACCACTGGGGATGCACTGCAGTGAGTCCAGAGAGTGCACTGTCACCACTGGGGATGCAGTGCAGTGAGTCCAGAGAGTGCACTGGCACCACTGGGGATGCAGTGCAGTGAGTCCAGAGAGTGCACTGGCACCAGTGGGGATGCAGTGCAGTGAGTCCAGAGAGTGCACTGGTACCACTGGGGATGCACTGCAGTGAGTCCAGAGAGTACACTGGCACCACTGGGGATGCACTGCAGTGAGACCAGAGGTTGCAGTGGCACCACTGGGGATGCAGTGCAGTGAGTCCAGAGAGTGCACTGGCACCACTGGGGATGCACTGCAGTGAGTCCAGAGAGTGCACTGTCACCACTGGGGATGCAGTGCAGTGAGTCCAGAGAGTGCACTGGCACCACTGGGGATGCAGTGCAGTGAGTCCAGAGAGTGCACTGGCACCACTGGGGATGCAGTGCAGTGAGTCCAGAGAGTGCACTGGTACGATTGGGGATGCACTGCAGTGAGTAAATAGAATGCACTAGCACCTTTGGGTTTGCACTGCAGTGAGTTCAGAGAGTGCACTGGCACCACTGGGGATGTAGTGCAGTGAGTCCAGAGAGTGCACTGGCACCACTGGGGATGCAGTGCAGTGAGTCCAGAGAGTGCACTGGCACCACTGGGGGTGCAGTGCAGTGAGTCCAGAGAGTGCACTGTCACCACTGGGGATGCAGTGCAGTGAGTCCAGAGAGTGCACTGGCACCACTGGGGATGCAGTGCAGTGAGTCCAGAGAGTGCACTGGCACCACTGGGGATGTACTGCAGTGAGTCCAGAGAGTGCACTGGCACCACTGGGGATGCACTGCAGTGAGTCCAGAGAGTGCAGTGGCACCACTGGGGATGCAGTGCACTGAGTCCAGAGAGTACACTGTCACCACTGGGGATGCAGTGCAGTGAGTCCAGAGAGTGCACTGTCAGCACTGGGGATGCAGTGCAGTGAGTCCAGAGAGTGCACTGGCACCAACTGGAGCTGCACTGCTGTGAGTCCTGAGATTGCACTGGCACCACTGGGGATGCACTGCAATGAGTCCAGAGACTTCACAGGCACCACTGGGGATGCAGTACAGTGAGTCCAGAGAGTGCACTGGCACCACTGGGGATTCAGTTCAGTGAGTCCAGAGAGTGAACTGGCACCACTGGGGATGTAGTGCAGTGAGTCCAGAGAGTGCACTGGCACCTCTGGGGATGCACCCCGGTGACTCCAGAGAGTGCACTGGCACCACTGGGGATGCACCCCGGCAAGTCCAGAGAGTGCACTGTCACCACTGGGGATGCAGTGCAGTGAGTCCAGAGAGTGCACTGGCACCACTGGGGATGCAGTGCAGTGAGTCCAGAGAGTGCACTGGCACCAGTGGGGATGCAGTGCAGTGAGTCCAGAGAGTGCACTGGTACCACTGGGGATGCACTGCAGTGAGTCCAGAGAGTACACTGGCACCACTGGGGATGCACTGCAGTGAGACCAGAGGTTGCAGTGGCACCACTGGGGATGCAGTGCAGTGAGTCCAGAGAGTGCACTGGTACGATTGGGGATGCACTGCAATGAGTCCAGAGAGTGCACTGGCACCACTGGGGATGCACTGCAGTGAGTCCAGAGAGTGCACTGGCACCACTGCGGATGCAATGCAGTGAGTCCAGAGAGTGCACTGGCACCACTGGGGATGCACCCCGGCAAGTCCAGAGAGTGCACTGGCACCACTGGGGATGCAGCGCACTGAGTCCAGAGAGTGCACTGGCACCACTGGGGATGCAGTGCAGTGAGTCCAGAGAGTGCACTGGCACCACTGTTGATGCAGTGCTGCGACTCCAGAGAGTGCACTGGCACCACTGGGGATGCAGTGCAGTGAGTCCAGAGAGTGCACTGGCACCACTGGGGATGCAGTGCAGTGAGTCCAGAGAGTGCACTGGCACCACTGGGGATGCACTGCAGTGAGTCCAGAGAGTGCACTGGCACCACTGGGGATGCACTGCAGTGAGTCCAGATGTTAGCCTAGCAACCACATAATCACCAAGTGATTATATGAAGATGCTTTATTCAGCGCTGGAAGCCGGGGCAGGTGCCCAAATCTGGCTTCAAGTCCCGTTACTTCCCAGCCGTTATTTATACATACAATATTGCGTCAGGTATACATATTCATTACAGGTTGCAACAGCAGCCTCGCTTTTCATTCTAATTAGCTCCCCTCCCCTTTGCACATGCGTGGCGCACTCTGGTGGTCATGCAGATGAAGTAAGGAGTCTTCCTCTCCGCTAAACTTTTCACCTTTCTTACTCGACGCGTGCTCCCTCCATTTCTTGGTTCTGCTTCAACTCATTTCATCATTTCCAGGCCCTTATCCAAGGTCAGGTTGTACCTGTTCCCTCCCAAGGTTCCCCTTCAATGATTCTTTTGATTGTTCAATGTACTCCCTAAGTATCCAGTATACATAGATTAATTGATAATGTAAGTACATTTGGCAATGCTTAATTATACTGTAGGTCCCATTACCTAAGAGACATTAGTAAAATATCCATTCGATTCTCCCCAACACTAACACAGAGACTGCACTGGCACCACTAGGGATGCACCCCGGCAAGTCCAGAGAGTGCACTGGCACCACTGGGGATGCAGTGCAGTGAGTCCAGAGAGTGCACTGGCACCACTGGGGATGCACCCCGGCAAGTCCAGAGAGTGCACTGGCACCACTGGGGATGCACTGCAGTGAGTCCAGAGAGTGCACTGGCACCACTGGGGATGCACCCCGGCAAGTCCAGAGAGTGCACTGGCACCACTGGGGATGCAGTGCAGTGAGTCCAGAGAGTGCACTGGCACCACTGGGGATGCAGTGCAGTGAGTAAAGAGAGTGCACTGGCACCACTGTGGATGCAGTGCAGTGAGTCCAGAGAGTGCACTGGCACCACTGGGGATGGACTGCAGTGAGTCCAGAGAGTGCACTGGCACCACTGGGGATGCACTGCCGTGAGTCCAGAGAGTGCACTGGCACCACTGGGGATGCAGTGCAGTGAGTCCAGAGAGTGCACTAGCACCACTGGGGATGCACTGCAGTGAGTCCAGAGAGTGCACTGGCACCACTGGGATGCAGTGCAGTGAGTCCAGAGAGTGCACTGGCACCACTGGGGATGCACTGCAGTGAGTCCAGAGAGTGCACTGGCACCACTGGGATACAGTGCACTGAGTCCACAGAGTGCACTGGCACCACAGGGGATACACTGCAGTGAGTCCAGAGAGTGCACTGGCACCACTGGGGATGCAGTGCCGTGAGTCCAGAGAGTGCACTGGCACCGCTGCGGTTGCACCCCTGTGTTTTCAGAGAGTGCAGTGGCACCACTGGTGATGCAGTGCAGTGAGTCCAGAGAGTGCACTGGCACCACGGGGGATGCAGTGCAGTGAGTCCAGAGAGTGCACTGTCACCACTGGGGATGCAGTGCAGTGAGTCCAGAGAGTGCACTGGCACCTTGGGGATGAAGTTCAGTGAGTCCAGAGAGTGCACTGGCACCACTGGGGATGCAGTGCAGTGAGTCCAGAGACTACACTGGCACCACTGGAAATGCACTGCAGTGAGTCCAGAGAGTGCACTGGCACCACTGGGGATGCAGTGCAGTGAGTCCAGAGAGTGCAGTGGCACCATTGGGGATGCAGTGCAGTGAGTCCAGAGAGTGCACTGGCACCACTGGTGATGCAGTGCAGTGAGTTAAGAGAGTACACTGGCGCCACTGTGGATGCACTGCAGTGAGTCCAGAGAGTGCACTGGCACCACTGGTGATGCAGTGCAATGAGTCCAGAGAGCCACTGGCACCACTGGGGATGCAGTGCATTTAGTCCAGAGAGTGAACTGGCACCACTGGGGATGCAGTGCACTGAGTCCAGAGAGGGCACTGTCAGCAATGGGGATGCAGTGCAGTGAGTCCAGAGAGTGCACTGGCACCACTGGGGATGCAGTGCAGTGAGACCAGAGACTTCACAGGCACCACTGGGGATGCAGTGCAGTGAGTCCAGAGAGTGCACTGGCACCACTGGGGATGCAGTGCAGTGAGTGCAGAGAGTGCACTGGCACAAAAGGGGATGCACTGCAGTGAGTCCAGAGAGTGCACTGGCACCACTGGGGATGCAGTGCAGTGAGTCCAGAGAGTGCACTGGCACCACTGGGGATGTAGTGCAGTGAGTCCACAGAGGGCACTGGCACCACTGGGGATGCAGTATAGTGAGTCCAGAGAGTACAGTGGCACCACTGGGGATGCAGTGCAGTTAGTCCAAAGAGTGCACTGGCACCATTGGGGATGCACTGCAGTGAGTCCAGAGACTTCACAGGCACCACTGGGGATGCAGTGCAGTGAGTCCAGAGAGTGCCCTGGCACCACTGGGAATGCAGTGAGTCCAGAGAGTGCACTGGCACCTCTGGGGATGCACTGCAGTGAGTCCAGAGAGTGCACTGGCACCAACTGGAGCTGCACTGCTGTGAGTCCTGAGATTGCACTGGCACCACTGGGATGCACTGCAGTGAGTCAAGAGACTTCACAGGCACCACTGGGGATGCAGTACAGTGAGTCCAGAGAGTGCACTGGCACCACTGGGTATTCAGTTCCTTGAGTCCAGAGAGTGAACTGGCACCACTGGGGATGTAGAGCAGTGAGTCCAGAGAGTGCACTGGCACCTCTGGGGATGCACCCCGGTGAGTCCAGAGAGTGCACTGGCACCACTGGGGATGCACTGCAGTGAGTCCAGAGAGTGCACTGTCACCACTGGGGATGCAGTGCAGTGAGTCCAGAGAGTGCACTGGCACCACTGGGGATGCAGTGCAGTGAGTCCAGAGAGTGCACTGGCACCAGTGGGGATGCAGTGCAGTGAGTCCAGAGAGTGCACTGGTACCACTGGGGATGCACTGCAGTGAGTCCAGAGAGTACACTGGCACCACTGGGGATGCACTGCAGTGAGACCAGAGGTTGCAGTGGCACCACTGGGGATGCAGTGCAGTGAGTCCAGAGAGTGCACTGGCACCACTGGGGATGCACTGCAGTGAGTCCAGAGAGTGCACTGTCACCACTGGGGATGCAGTGCAGTGAGTCCAGAGAGTGCACTGGCACCACTGGGGATGCAGTGCAGTGAGTCCAGAGAGTGCACTGGCACCACTGGGGATGCAGTGCAGTGAGTCCAGAGAGTGCACTGGTACGATTGGGGATGCACTGCAGTGAGTAAATAGAATGCACTAGCACCTTTGGGTTTGCACTGCAGTGAGTTCAGAGAGTGCACTGGCACCACTGGGGATGTAGTGCAGTGAGTCCAGAGAGTGCACTGGCACCACTGGGGATGCAGTGCAGTGAGTCCAGAGAGTGCACTGGCACCACTGGGGGTGCAGTGCAGTGAGTCCAGAGAGTGCACTGTCACCACTGGGGATGCAGTGCAGTGAGTCCAGAGAGTGCACTGGCACCACTGGGGATGCAGTGCAGTGAGTCCAGAGAGTGCACTGGCACCACTGGGGATGTACTGCAGTGAGTCCAGAGAGTGCACTGGCACCACTGGGGATGCACTGCAGTGAGTCCAGAGAGTGCAGTGGCACCACTGGGGATGCAGTGCACTGAGTCCAGAGAGTACACTGTCACCACTGGGGATGCAGTGCAGTGAGTCCAGAGAGTGCACTGTCAGCACTGGGGATGCAGTGCAGTGAGTCCAGAGAGTGCACTGGCACCAACTGGAGCTGCACTGCTGTGAGTCCTGAGATTGCACTGGCACCACTGGGGATGCACTGCAATGAGTCCAGAGACTTCACAGGCACCACTGGGGATGCAGTACAGTGAGTCCAGAGAGTGCACTGGCACCACTGGGGATTCAGTTCAGTGAGTCCAGAGAGTGAACTGGCACCACTGGGGATGTAGTGCAGTGAGTCCAGAGAGTGCACTGGCACCTCTGGGGATGCACCCCGGTGACTCCAGAGAGTGCACTGGCACCACTGGGGATGCACCCCGGCAAGTCCAGAGAGTGCACTGTCACCACTGGGGATGCAGTGCAGTGAGTCCAGAGAGTGCACTGGCACCACTGGGGATGCAGTGCAGTGAGTCCAGAGAGTGCACTGGCACCACTGGGGATGCAGTGCAGTGAGTCCAGAGAGTGCACTGGTACCACTGGGGATGCACTGCAGTGAGTCCAGAGAGTACACTGGCACCACTGGGGATGCACTGCAGTGAGACCAGAGGTTGCAGTGGCACCACTGGGGATGCAGTGCAGTGAGTCCAGAGAGTGCACTGGTACGATTGGGGATGCACTGCAATGAGTCCAGAGAGTGCACTGGCACCACTGGGGATGCACTGCAGTGAGTCCAGAGAGTGCACTGGCACCACTGCGGATGCAATGCAGTGAGTCCAGAGAGTGCACTGGCACCACTGGGGATGCACCCCGGCAAGTCCAGAGAGTGCACTGGCACCACTGGGGATGCAGCGCACTGAGTCCAGAGAGTGCACTGGCACCACTGGGGATGCAGTGCAGTGAGTCCAGAGAGTGCACTGGCACCACTGTTGATGCAGTGCTGCGACTCCAGAGAGTGCACTGGCACCACTGGGGATGCAGTGCAGTGAGTCCAGAGAGTGCACTGGCACCACTGGGGATGCAGTGCAGTGAGTCCAGAGAGTGCACTGGCACCACTGGGGATGCACTGCAGTGACTCCAGAGAGTGCACTGGCACCACTGGGGATGCAGTGCAGTGAGTCCAGATGTTAGCCTAGCAACCACATAATCACCAAGTGATTATATGAAGATGCTTTATTCAGCGCTGGAAGCCGGGGCAGGTGCCCAAATCTGGCTTCAAGTCCCGTTACTTCCCAGCCGTTATTTATACATACAATATTGCGTCAGGTATACATATTCATTACAGGTTGCAACAGCAGCCTCGCTTTTCATTCTAATTAGCTCCCCTCCCCTTTGCACATGCGTGGCGCACTCTGGTGGTCATGCAGATGAAGTAAGGAGTCTTCCTCTCCGCTAAACTTTTCACCTTTCTTACTCGACGCGTGCTCCCTCCATTTCTTGGTTCTGCTTCAACTCATTTCATCATTTCCAGGCCCTTATCCAAGGTCAGGTTGTACCTGTTCCCTCCCAAGGTTCCCCTTCAATGATTCTTTTGATTGTTCAATGTACTCCCTAAGTATCCAGTATACATAGATTAATTGATAATGTAAGTACATTTGGCAATGCTTAATTATACTGTAGGTCCCATTACCTAAGAGACATTAGTAAAATATCCATTCGATTCTCCCCAACACTAACACAGAGACTGCACTGGCACCACTAGGGATGCACCCCGGCAAGTCCAGAGAGTGCACTGGCACCACTGGGGATGCAGTGCAGTGAGTCCAGAGAGTGCACTGGCACCTCTGGTGATGCAGTGCAGTGACTCCAGAGAGTGCACTGGCACCACTGGGGATGCACTGCCGTGAGTCCAGAGAGTGCACTGGCACCACTGGGGATGCACTGCAGTGAATCCAGAGAGTGCACTGGCACCACTGGGGATGCAGTGCAGTGAGTCAGAGAGTGCACTGGCACCACTGGGGATGCAGTACAGTGAGTCCAGAGAGTGCACTGGCACCAATGGGGATGCAGTGCAGTGAGTAAAGAGAGTGCACTGGCACCACTGGGGATGCAGTGCAGTGAGTCCAGAGAGTGCACTGGCACCACTGGGGATGCAGTGCAGTGAGCTCAGAGAGTGCACTGGCACCACTGGGGATGCAGTGCGGTGTGTCCAGAGAGTGCACTGGCACCACTGGGGATGCAGTGCAGTGAGTCCAGAGAGTGCACTGGCACCACTGGGGATGCAGTGCAGTGAGTCCAGAGAGTGCACTGGCACCACTGGGGATGCACTGCAGTGAGTCCAGAGAGTGCACTGGCACCACTGGGGATGCACCCCGGTGAGTCCAGAGAGTGCACTGGCACCACTGGGGATGCACCCCGGCAAGTCCAGAGAGTGCACTGTCACCACTGGGGATGCAGTGCGGTGAGTCCAGAGAGTGCACTGGCACCACTGGGGACGCAGTGCAGTGAGTCCACAGAGGGCACTGGCACCACTGGGGATGCAGTGCAGTGAGTCCAGAGAGTGCCCCGGCACCACTGGGGATGCACTGCAGTGAGTCCAGAGAGTGCATTGGCACCACTGGGGATGCACTGCAGTGACTCCAGAGAGTGCACTGGCACCACTGGGGATGCACTGCAGTGAGTCCAGATGTTAGCCTAGCAACCACATAATCACCAAGTGATTATATGAAGGTGCTTTATTCAGCGCTGGAAGCCGGGGCAGGTGCCCAAATCTGGCTTCAAGTCCCGTTACTTCCCAGCCGTTATTTATACATACAATATTGCATCAGGTATACATATTCATTACAGGTTGCAACAGCAGCCTCGCTTTTCATTCTAATTAGCTCCCCTCCCCTTTGCACATGCGTGGCGCACTCTGGTGGTCGTCCAGGTGGTCGTCCAGATGAAGTAAGGAGTCTTCCTCTCCGCTAAACTTTTCACCTTTCTTACTCGACGCATGCTCCCTCCGCTTCTTGGTTCTGCTTCAACTCATTTCATCATTTCCAGGGCCTTATCCAAGGTCAGGTTGTACCTGTTCCCTCCCAAGGTTCCCCTTCAATGACTCTTTTGATTGTTCAATGTACTCCCTAAGTATCCAGTATACATAGATTAATTGATAATGTAAGTACATTTGGCAATGCTTAATTATACTGTAGGTCCAATTACGTAAGAGACATTAGTAAAACATCCATTCGATTCTCCCCAACACTAACACAGAGACTGCACTGGCACCACTGGGGATGCAGTGCAGTGAGTCCAGAGAGTGCACAGGCACCACTGGCGATGCACTGCAGTGAGTCCAGAGAGTGCACTGGCACCTCTGGGGATGCACCCCGGTGACTCCAGAGAGTGCACTTGCACCACTGAGGATGCACCCCGGCAAGTCCAGAGAGTGCACTGTCACCACTGGGGCTGCAGTGCAGTGAGTCCAGAGAGTGCACTGGCACCACTGGGGATGCAGTGCAGGGAGTCCAGAGAGTGCACTGGTACCACTGGGGATGCAGTGCAGTGAGTCCAGAGAGTGCACTGGTACGACTGGGGATGCACTGCAGTGAGTCCAGAGAGTGCACTGGCACCACTGGGTATGCACTGCAGTGAGTCCAGAGAGTGCACTGGCACCACTGGGGATGCAATGCAGTGAGTCCAGAGAGTGCACTGGCACCACTGGGGATGCACCCCGGCAAGTCCAGAGAGTGCACTGGCACCACTTGGGATGCAGCGCACTGAGTCCAGAGAGTGCACTGGCACCACTGGGGATGCAGTGCAGTGAGTCCAGAGAGTGCACTGGCACCACTGGGGATGCACCCCGGTGAGTCCAGAGAGTGCACTGGCACCACTGGGGATGCAGTGCAGTGAGTCCAGAGAGTGCACTGGTACGATTGGGGATGCACTGCAGTGAGTAAATAGAATGCACTAGCACCTTTTGGTTTGCACTGCAGTGAGTCCAGAGAGTGCACTGGCACCACTGGGGATGCAGTGCAGTGAGTCCAGAGAGTGCACTGGCACCACTGGGGATGCAGTGCAGTGAGTCCAGAGAGTGCACTGGCACCACTGGGGGTGCAGTGCAGTGAGTCCAGAGAGTGATCTGGCACCAACGGTGATGCAGTGCAGTGAGTCCAGAGAGTGCACTGGCACCACTGGGGATGCAGTGCAGTGAGTCCAGAGAGTGCACTGGCACCACTGGGGATGCACTGCAGTGAGTCCAGAGAGTGCACTGGCACCACTGGGGATGCACTGCAGTGAGACCAGAGAGTGCAGTGGCACCACTGGGGATGCAGTGCACTGAGTCCAGAGAGTACACTGGCACCACTGGGGATGCAGTGCAGTGAGTCCAGAGAGTGCACTGTCAGCACTGGGGATGCAGTGCAGTGAGTCCAGAGAGTGCACTGGCACCAACTGGAGCTGCACTGCTGTGAGTCCTGAGATTGCACTGGCACCACTGGGGATGCACTGCAATGAGTCCAGAGACTTCACAGGCACCACTGGGGATGCAGTACAGTGAGTCCAGAGAGTGCACTGGCACCACTGGGGATTCAGTTCAGTGAGTCCAGAGAGTGAACTGGCACCACTGGGGATGTAGTGCAGTGAGTCCAGAGAGTGCACTGGCACCACTGGGGATGCACTGCAGTGAGTCCAGAGAGTGCACAGGCACCACTGGGGATTCAGTGCAGTGAGTCCAGAGAGGGCACTGGCACCACTGGGGATGCAGTGCAGTGAGTTCAAGAGACTTCACAGGCACCACTGGGGATGCAGTACAGTGAGTCCAGAGAGTGCACTGGCACCACTGCGGATTCAGTTCCTTGAGTCCAGAGAGTGAACTGGCACCACTGGGGATGTAGAGCAGTGAGTCCAGAGAGTGCACTGGCACCGCTGCGGTTGCACCCCGGTGACTCCAGAGAGTGCACTGGCACCACTGGGGATGCACCCCGGCAAGTCCAGAGAGTGCACTGTCACCACTGGGGATGCAGTGCAGTGAGTCCAGAGAGTGCACTGGCACCACTGGGGATGCAGTGCAGTGAGTCCAGAGAGTGCACTGGCACCAGTGGGGATGCAGTGCAGTGAGTCCAGAGAGTGCACTGGTACCACTGGGGATGCACTGCAGTGAGTCCAGAGAGTACACTGGCACCACTGGGGATGCACTGCAGTGAGACCAGAGGTTGCAGTGGCACCACTGGGGATGCACTGCAGTGAGTCCAGAGAGTGCACTGGTACGATTGGGGATGCACTGCAATGAGTCCAGAGAGTGCACTGGCACCACTGGGGATGCAGCGCAGTGACTACAGAGAGTGCACTGGCACCACTGCGGATGCAATGCAGTGAGTCCAGAGAGTGCACTGGCACCACTGGGGATGCACCCCGGCAAGTCCAGAGAGTGCACTGGCACCACTGGGGATGCAGCGCACTGAGTCCAGAGAGTGCACTGGCACCACTGGGGATGCAGTGCAGTGAGTCCAGAGAGTGCACTGGCACCACTGTTGATGCAGTGCTGCGACTCCAGAGAGTGCACTGGCACCACTGGGGATGCAGTGCAGTGAGTCCAGAGAGTGCACTGGCACCACTGGGGATGCAGTGCAGTGAGTCCACAGAGTGCACTGGCACCACTGGGGATGCACTGCAGTGACTCCAGAGAGTGCACTGGCACCACTGGGGATGCACTGCAGTGAGTCCAGATGTTAGCCTAGCAACCACATAATCACCAAGTGATTATATGAAGATGCTTTATTCAGCGCTGGAAGCCGGGGCAGGTGCCCAAATCTGGCTTCAAGTCCCGTTACTTCCCAGCCGTTATTTATACATACAATATTGCGTCAGGTATACATATTCATTACAGGTTGCAACAGCAGCCTCGCTTTTCATTCTAATTAGCTCCCCTCCCCTTTGCACATGCGTGGCGCACTCTGGTGGTCGTGCAGATGAAGTAAGGAGTCTTCCTCTCCGCTAAACTTTTCACCTTTCTTACTCGACGCGTGCTCCCTCCATTTCTTGGTTCTGCTTCAACTCATTTCATCATTTCCAGGCCCTTATCCAAGGTCAGGTTGTACCTGTTCCCTCCCAAGGTTCCCCTTCAATGATTCTTTTGATTGTTCAATGTACTCCCTAAGTATCCAGTATACATAGATTAATTGATAATGTAAGTACATTTGGCAATGCTTAATTATACTGTAGGTCCCATTACCTAAGAGACATTAGTAAAATATCCATTCGATTCTCCCCAACACTAACACAGAGACTGCACTGGCACCACTAGGGATGCACCCCGGCAAGTCCAGAGAGTGCACTGGCACCACTGGGGATGCAGTGCAGTGAGTCCAGAGAGTGCACTGGCACCTCTGGGGATGCACTGCCGTGAGTCCAGAGAGTGCACTGGCACCACTGGGGATGCACTGCCGTGAGTCCAGAGAGTGCACTGGCACCACTGGGGATGCACTGCAGTGAATCCAGAGAGTGCACTGGCACCACTGGGGATGCAGTGCAGTGAGTCAGAGAGTGCACTGGCACCACTGGGGATGCAGTACAGTGAGTCCAGAGAGTGCACTGGCACCAATGGGGATGCAGTGCAGTGAGTAAAGAGAGTGCACTGGCACCACTGGGGATGCAGTGCAGTGAGTCCAGAGAGTGCACTGGCACCACAGGGGATGCAGTGCAGTGAGCTCAGAGAGTGCACTGGCACCACTGGGGATGCAGTGCGGTGTGTCCAGAGAGTGCACTGGCACCACTGGGGATGCAGTGCAGTGAGTCCAGAGAGTGCACTGGCACCACTGGGGATGCAGTGCAGTGAGTCCAGAGAGTGCACTGGCACCACTGGGGATGCACCCCGGTGAGTCCAGAGAGTGCACTGGCACCACTGGGGATGCACCCCGGCAAGTCCAGAGAGTGCACTGTCACCACTGGGGATGCAGTGCAGTGAGTCCAGAGAGTGCACTGGCACCACTGGGGACGCAGTGCAGTGAGTCCACAGAGGGCACTGGCACCACTGGGGATGCAGTGCAGTGAGTCCAGAGAGTGCCCCGGCACCACTGGGGATGCAGTGCAGTGAGTCCAGAGAGTGCATTGGCACCACTGGGGATGCACTGCAGTGACTCCAGAGAGTGCACTGGCACCACTGGGGATGCACTGCAGTGAGTCCAGATGTTAGCCTAGCAACCACATAATCACCAAGTGATTATATGAAGGTGCTTTATTCAGCGCTGGAAGCCGGGGCAGGTGCCCAAATCTGGCTTCAAGTCCCGTTACTTCCCAGCCGTTATTTATACATACAATATTGCATCAGGTATACATATTCATTACAGGTTGCAACAGCAGCCTCGCTTTTCATTCTAATTAGCTCCCCTCCCCTTTGCACATGCGTGGCGCACTCTGGTGGTCGTCCAGATGAAGTAAGGAGTCTTCCTCTCCGCTAAACTTTTCACCTTTCTTACTCGACGCATGCTCCCTCCGCTTCTTGGTTCTGCTTCAACTCATTTCATCATTTCCAGGGCCTTATCCAAGGTCAGGTTGTACCTGTTCCCTCCCAAGGTTCCCCTTCAATGACTCTTTTGATTGTTCAATGTACTCCCTAAGTATCCAGTATACATAGATTAATTGATAATGTAAGTACATTTGGCAATGCTTAATTATACTGTAGGTCCAATTACGTAAGAGACATTAGTAAAACATCCATTCGATTCTCCCCAACACTAACACAGAGACTGCACTGGCACCACTGGGGATGCAGTGCAGTGAGTCCAGAGAGTGCACTGGCACCACTGGCGATGCACTGCAGTGAGTCCAGAGAGTGCACTGGCACCACCTGGGATGCAGTGCAGTGAGTCCAGAGAGTGCACTGGCACCACTGGTGATGCAGTGCAGTGACTCCAGAGAGTGCACTGGCACCAATGGCAACGCAGAGCAGTGAGTCGAGAGAGTGCACTGGCACCACAGGGGATGCAGTGCAGTGAGTCCAGAGAGTGCACTAGCTCCACTGGGGATGCACTGCAGTGAGTCCAGAGTGTGCACTGGCACCACTGGGGATGCAGTGCAGTGAGTCCAGAGAGTGCACTGGCACCACTGGGGATGCAGTGCAGTGAGTCCAGAGAGTGCACTGGCACCACTGGGGATGTAGTGCAGTGAGTCCACAGAGGGCACTGGCACCACTGGTGATGCATTGTAGTGAGTCCAGAGAGTACAGTGGCACCACTGGGGATGCAGTGCAGTGAGTCCAAAGAGTGCACTGGCACCATTGGGGATGCACTGCAGTGAGTCCAGAGACTTCACAGGCACCACTGGGGATGCAGTGCAGTGAGTCCAGAGAGTGCCCTGGCACCACTGGGAATGCAGTGAGTCCAGAGAGTGCACTGGCACCACTGGGGATGCACTGCACTGAGTCCAGAGAGTGCACTGGCACCACTGGGGATGCACCCCGGCAAGTCCAGAGAGTGCACTGGCACCACTGGGGATGCAGTGCAGTGAGTCCAGAGAGTGCACTGGCACAACTGGGGATGCACTGCAGTGAGTCCAGAGAGTGCACTGGCACCACTGGGGATGCACTGCAGTGAGTCCAGAGAGTGCACTGGCACCACTGGGTATGCAGTGCAGTGAGTCCAGAGAGTGCACTGGCACCACTGGGGATGCAGTGCAGTGAGTCCAGAGAGTGCACTGGCACCATTGGGGATGCAGTGCAGTGAGTAAAGAGAGTACAGTGGTACCACTGGGGATGCAGTGCAGTGAGTCCAGAGAGGGCACTGGCACCATTGGGGATGCACTGCAGTGAGTCCAGAGACTTCACAGGCACCACTGGGGATGCAGTGCAGTGAGTCCAGAGAGTGCCCTGGCACCACTGGGAATGCAGTGAGTCCAGACAGTGCACTGGCACCACTGGGGATGCACTGCAGTGAGTCCAGAGAGTGCACTGGCACCACTGGGGATGCACCCCGGCAAGTCCAGAGAGTGCACTGGCACCACTGGGGATGCAGTGCAGTGAGTCCAGAGAGTGCACTGGCACCAGTGGGGATGCACTGCAGTGAGTGCAGAGAGTGCACTGGCACCACTGAGGATGCACTGCAGTGAGTCCAGAGAGTGCACTGGCACCACTGGGGATGCACTGCAGTGAGTCCAGAGAGTGCACTGGCACCACTGGGGATGCAGTGCAGTGAGTCCAGAGAGTGCACTGGCACCACTGGGGGTGCAGTGCAGTGAGTCCAGAGAGTGCACTGGCACCACTGGGGATGCAGTGCAGTGAGTCCAGAGAGTGCACTGGCACCAGTGGGGAAGCACTGCAGTGAGTCCAGAGAGTGCACTGGCACCACTGGGGATGGACTGCAGTGAGTCCAGACAGTGCACTGGCACCACTGGGGATGCAGTGCAGTGAGTCCAGAGAGTGCACTGGCACCACTGGGGATGCACTGCAGTGAGTCCAGAGAGTGCACTGGCACCACTGGGGATGCACTGCAGTGAGTCCAGAGAGTGCACTGGCACCACTGGGATGCAGTGCAGTGAGTCCAGAGAGTGCACTGGCACCACTGGAGATGCACTGCAGTGAGTACAGAGAGTGCACTGGCACCACTGGGATACAGTGCACTGAGTCCACAGAGTGCACTGGCACCACAGGGGATACACTGCAGTGAGTCCAGAGAGTGCACTGGCACCACTGGGGATGCAGTGCCGTGAGTCCAGAGAGTGCACTGGCACCGCTGCGGTTGCACCCCGGTGTTTTCAGAGAGTGCAGTGGCACCACTGGGGATGCAGTGCAGTGAGTCCAGAGAGTGCACTGGCACCACGGGGGATGCAGTGCAGTGAGTCCAGAGAGTGCACTGTCACCACTGGGGATGCAGTGCAGTGAGTCCAGAGAGTGCACTGGCACCACTGGGGATGCAGTGCAGTGAGTCCAGAGAGTGCACTGGCACCTTGGGGATGCAGTTCAGTGAGTCCAGAGAGTGCACTGGCACCACTGGGGATGCAGTGCAGTGAGTCCAGAGACTACACTGGCACCACTGGAAATGCACTGCAGTGAGTCCAGAGAGTGCACTGGCACCACTGGGGATGCAGTGCAGTGAGTCCAGAGAGTGCAGTGGCACCATTGGGGATGCAGTGCAGTGAGTCCAGAGAGTGCACTGGCACCACTGGGGATGCAGTGCAGTGAGTTAAGAGAGTACACTGGCGCCACTGTGGATGCACTGCAGTGAGTCCAGAGAGTGCACTGGCACAACTGGTGATGCAGTGCAATGAGTCCAGAGAGCCACTGGCACCACTGGGGATGCAGTGCACTGAGTCCAGAGAGGGCACTGTCAGCAATGGGGATGCAGTGCAGTGAGTCCAGAGAGTGCACTGGCACCACTGGGGATGCAGTACAGTGAGTCCAGAGAGTGCACTGGCACCACTGGGGATGTAGTGCAGTGAGTAAAGAGAGTGCACTGGCACCACTGTGGATGCAGTGCAGTGAGTCCAGAGAGTGCACTGGCACCACTGTGGATGCAGTGCAGTGAGTCCAGAGAGTGCACAGGCACCACTGGGGATGCAGTGCAGTGAGTCCAGAGAGTGCACTGGCACCACTGGGGATGCAGTGCAGTGAGTCCAGAGAGTGCACTGGCACCACTGGGGATGCACTGCAATGAGTCCAGAGAGTGCACTGGCACCACTGGGATGCAGTGCAGTGAGTCCAGAGAGTGCACTGGCACCACTGGGGATGCACTGCAGTGAGTCCAGAGAGTGCACTGGCACCACAGGGATGCAGTGCACTGAGTCCACAGAGTGCACTGGCACCACAGGGGATGCAGTGCAGTGAGTCCAGAGAGTGCACTGGCACCACTGGGGATGTAGTGCAGTGAGTCCACAGAGGGCACTGGCACCACTGGTGATGCATTGTAGTGAGTCCAGAGAGTACAGTGGCACCACTGGGGATGCAGTGCAGTGAGTCCAAAGAGTGCACTGGCACCATTGGGGATGCACTGCAGTGAGTCCAGAGACTTCACAGGCACCACTGGGGATGCAGTGCAGTGAGTCCAGAGAGTGCCCTGGCACCACTGGGAATGCAGTGAGTCCAGAGAGTGCACTGGCACCACTGGGGATGCACTGCAGTGAGTCCAGAGAGTGCACTGGCACCACTGGGGATGCACCCCGGTAAGTCCAGAGAGTGCACTGGCACCACTGGGGATGCAGTGCAGTGAGTCCAGAGAGTGCACTGGCACAACTGGGGATGCACTGCAGTGAGTCCAGAGAGTGCACTGGCACCACTGGGGATGCACTGCAGTGAGTCCAGAGAGTGCACTGGCACCACTGGGTATGCAGTGCAGTGAGTCCAGAGAGTGCACTGGCACCACTGGGGATGCAGTGCAGTGAGTCCAGAGATTGCACTGGCACCACTGGGGATGCAGTGCAGTGAGTAAAGAGAGTACAGTGGCACCACTGGGGATGCAGTGCAGTGAGTCCAGAGAGGGCACAGGCACCATTGGGGATGCACTGCAGTGAGTCCAGAGACTTCACAGGCACCACTGGGGATGCAGTGCAGTGAGTCCAGAGAGTGCCCTGGCACGACTGGGAATGCAGTGAGTCCAGACAGTGCACTGGCACCACTGGGGATGCACTGCAGTGAGTCCAGAGAGTGCACTGGCACCACTGGGGATGCACCCCGGCAAGTCCAGAGAGTGCACTGGCACCACTGGGGATGCAGTGCAGTGAGTCCAGAGAGTGCACTGGCACCACTGGGGATGCACCCCGGCAAGTCCAGAGAGTGCACTGTCACCACTGGGGATGCACTGCAGTGAGTCCAGAGAGTGCACTGGCACCACTGGGTATGCAGTGCAGTGAGTCCAGAGAGTGCACTGGCACCACTGGGGATGCAGTGCAGTGAGTCCAGAGAGTGCACTGGCACCACTGGGGATGCAGTACAGTGAGTCCAGAGAGTGCAGTGGCACCACTGGGGATGCAGTACAGTGAGTAAAGAGAGTGCACTGGCACCACTGTGGATGCAGTGCAGTGTGTCCAGAGAGTGCACTGGCAACACTGGGGATGGACTGCAGTGAGTCCAGAGAGTGCACTGGCACCACTGGGGATGCAGTGCAGTGAGTCCAGAGAGTGCACTGGCACCACTGGGGATGCACTGCAGTGAGTCCAGAGAGTGCACTGGCACCACTGGGGATGCACTGCAGTGAGTCCAGAGAGTGCACTGGCACCACTGGGATGCAGTGCAGTGAGTCCAGAGAGTGCACTGGCACCACTGGAGATGCACTGCAGTGAGTCCAGAGAGTGCACTGGCACCACTGGGATACAGTGCACTGAGTCCACAGAGTGCACTGGCACCACAGGGGATACACTGCAGTGAGTCCAGAGAGTGCACTGGCACCACTGGGGATGCAGTGCCGTGAGTGCAGTGAGTGCACTGGCACCGCTGCGGTTGCACCCCGGTGTTTTCAGAGAGTGCAGTGGCACCACTGGGGATGCAGTGCAGTGAGTCCAGAGAGTGCACTGGCACCACGGGGGATGCAGTGCAGTGAGTCCAGAGAGTGCACTGTCACCACTGGGGATGCAGTGCAGTGAGTCCAGAGAGTGCACTGGCACCACTGGGGATGCAGTGCAGTGAGTCCAGAGAGTGCACTGGCACCTTGGGGATGCAGTTCAGTGAGTCCAGAGAGTGCACTGGCACCACTGGGGATGCAGTGCAGTGAGTCCAGAGACTACACCGGCACCACTGGAAATGCACTGCAGTGAGTCCAGAGAGTGCACTGGCACCACTGGGGATGCAGTGCAGTGAGTCCAGAGAGTGCACTGGCACCACTGGGGATGCAGTGCAGTGAGTCCAGAGAGTGCACTGGCACCACTGGTGATGCAGTGCAGTGAGTTAAGAGAGTACACTGGCGCCACTGTGGATGCACTGCAGTGAGTCCAGAGAGTGCACTGGCACCACTGGTGATGTAGTGCAATGAGTCCAGAGAGCCACTGGCACCACTGGGGATGCAGTGCATTTAGTCCAGAGAGTGAACTGGCACCACTGGGGATGCAGTGCACTGAGTCCAGAGAGGGCACTGTCAGCAATGGGGATGCAGTGCAGTGAGTCCAGAGAGTGCACTGGCACCACTGGGGATGCAGTACAGTGAGTCCAGAGAGTGCACTGGCACCACTGGGGATGCAGTGCAGTGAGTAAAGAGAGTGCACTGGCACCACTGTGGATGCAGTGCTGTGAGTCCAGAGAGTGCACTGGCAGCACTGTGGATGCAGTGCAGTGAGTCCAGAGAGTGCACTGGCACCACTGGGGATGCAGTGCAGTGAGTCCAGAGAGTGCACTGGCACCACTGGGGATGCACTGCAGTGAGTCCAGAGAGTGCACTGGAACCACTGGGGATGCAGTATAGTGAGTCCAGAGAGTACAGTGGCACCACTGGGGATGCAGTGCAGTTAGTCCAAAGAGTGCACTGGCACCATTGGGGATGCACTGCAGTGAGTCCAGAGACTTCACAGGCACCACTGGGGATGCAGTGCAGTGAGTCCAGAGAGTGCCCTGGCACCACTGGGAATGCAGTGAGTCCAGACAGTGCACTGGCACCACTGGGGATGCACTGCAGTGAGTCCAGAGAGTGCACTGGCACCACTGGGGATGCACCCCGGCAAGTCCAGAGAGTGCACTGGCACCACTGGGGATGCAGTGCAGTGAGTCCAGAGAGTGCACTGGCACCACTGGGGATGCACTGCAGTGAGTGCAAAGAGTGCACTGGCACCACTGGGGATGCACTGCAGTGAGTCCAGAGAGTGCACTGGCACCACTGGGTATGCAGTGCAGTGAGTCCAGAGAGTGCACTGGCACCAATGGGGATGCAGTGCAGTGAGTCCAGAGAGTGCACTGGCACCACTGGGGATGCAGTACAGTGAGTCCAGAGAGTGCACTGGCACCACTGGGGATGCAGTGCAGTGAGTAAAGAGAGTGCACTGGCACCACTGGGGATGCAGTGCGGTGAGTCCAGAGAGTGCACTGGCACCACTGTGGATGCAGTGCAGAGAGTCCAGAGAGTGCACTGGCACCACTGGGGATGCAGTGCAGTGAGTCCAGAGAGTGCACTGGCACCACTGGGGATGCAGTGCAGTGAGTCCAGAGAGTGCACTGGCACCACTGGGGATGCACTGCAGTGAGTCCAGAGAGTGCACTGGCACCATTGGGATGCAGTGCAGTGAGTCCAGAGAGTGCACTGGCACCACTGGGGATGCACTGCAGTGAGTCCAGAGAGTGCACTGGCACCACAGGGATGCAGTGCACTGAGTCCACAGAGTGCACTGGCACCACAGGGGATACACTGCAGTGAGTCCAGAGAGTGCACTGGCACCACTGGGGATGCAGTGCCGTGAGTGCAGAGAGTGCACTGGCACCGCTGCGGTTGCAACCCGGTGTTTTCAGAGAGTGCACTGGCACCACTGGGGATGCAGTGCAGTGAGTGCAGAGAGTGCACTGGCACCACGGGGGATGCAGTGTAGTGAGTCCAGAGAGTGCACTGTCACCACTGGGGATGCAGTGCAGTGAGTCCAGAGAGTGCACTGGCACCACTGGGGATGCAGTGCAGTGAGTCCAGAGAGTGCACTGGCACCTTGGGGATGCAGTTCAGTGAGTCCAGAGAGTGCAGTGGCACCATTGGGGATGCAGTGCATTGAGTCCAGAGAGTGCACTGGCACCACTGGTGATGCAGTGCAGTTAGTTAAGAGAGTACACTGGCGCCACTGTGGATGCACTGCAGTGAGTCCAGAGAGTGCACTGGCACCACTGGTGATGCAGTGCAATGAGTGCAGAGAGCCACTGGCACCACTGGGGATGCAGTGCATTTAGTCCAATGAGTGAACTGGCACCACTGGGGATGCAGTGCACTGAGTCCAGAGAGGGCACTGTCAGTAATGGGGATGCAGTGCAGTGAGTCCAGAGAGTGCACTGGCACCACTGGGGATGCAGTGCAGTGAGACCAGAGACTTCACAGGCACCACTGGGGATGCAGTGCAGTGAGTCCAGAGAGTGCACTGGCACCACTGGGGATGCAGTGCAGTGAGTGCAGAGAGTGCACTGGCACCACTGGGGATGCAGTGCAGTGAGTGCAGAGAGTGCACTGGCACCACTGGGGATGCAGTGCAGTGAGTCCAGAGAGTGCACTGGCACCACTGGGGATGCAATGCAGTGAGTCCAGAGAGTGCACTGGCACCACTGGTGATGCAGTGCAATGAGTGCAGAGAGCCACTGGCACCACTGGGGATGCAGTGCATTTAGTCCAATGAGTGAACTGGCACCACTGGGGATGCAGTGCACTGAGTCCAGAGAGGGCACTGTCAGTAATGGGGATGCAGTGCAGTGAGTCCAGAGAGTGCACTGGCACCACTGGGGATGCAGTGCAGTGAGACCAGAGACTTCACAGGCACCACTGGGGATGCAGTGCAGTGAGTCCAGAGAGTGCACTGGCACCACTGGGGATGCAGTGCAGTGAGTGCAGAGAGTGCACTGGCACCACTGGGGATGCAGTGCAGTGAGTGCAGAGAGTGCACTGGCACCACTGGGGATGCAGTGCAGTGAGTCCAGAGAGTGCACTGGCACCACTGGGGATGCAATGCAGTGAGTCCAGAGAGTGCAGTGGCACCACTGGGGATGCAGTGCACTGAGTCCAGAGAGTACACTGGCACCACTGGGGATGCAGTGCAGTGAGTCCAGAGAGTGCACTGTCAGCACTGGGGATGCAGTGCAGTGAGTCCAGAGAGTGCACTGGCACCAACTGGAGCTGCACTGCTGTGAGTCCTGAGATTGCACTGGCACCACTGGGGATGCACTGCAATGAGTCCAGAGACTTCACAGGCACCACTGTGGATGCAGTACAGTGAGTCCAGAGAGTGCACTGGCACCACTGGGGATTCAGTTCAGTGAGTCCAGAGAGTGAACTGGCACCACTGGGGATGTAGTGCAGTGAGTCCAGAGAGTGCACTGGCACCTCTGGGTATGCACCCCGGTGACTCCAGAGAGTGCACTTGCACCACTGAGGATGCACCCCGGCAAGTCCAGAGAGTGCACTGTCACCACTGGGGCTGCAGTGCAGTGAGTCCAGAGAGTGCACTGGCACCACTGGGGATGCAGTGCAGGGAGTCCAGAGAGTGCACTGGTACCACTGGGGATGCAGTGCAGTGAGTCCAGAGAGTGCACTGGTACGACTGGGGATGCACTGCAGTGAGTCCAGAGAGTGCACTGGCACCACTGGGTATGCACTGCAGTGAGTCCAGAGAGTGCACTGGCACCACTGGGGATGCAATGCAGTGAGTCCAGAGAGTGCACTGGCACCACTGGGGATGCACCCCGGCAAGTCCAGAGAGTGCACTGGCACCACTTGGGATGCAGCGCACTGAGTCCAGAGAGTGCACTGGCACCACTGGGGATGCAGTGCAGTGAGTCCAGAGAGTGCACTGGCACCACTGGGGATGCACCCCGGTGAGTCCAGAGAGTGCACTGGCACCACTGGGGATGCAGTGCAGTGAGTCCAGAGAGTGCACTGGTACGATTGGGGATGCACTGCAGTGAGTAAATAGAATGCACTAGCACCTTTTGGTTTGCACTGCAGTGAGTCCAGAGAGTGCACTGGCACCACTGGGGATGCAGTGCAGTGAGTCCAGAGAGTGCACTGGCACCACTGGGGATGCAGTGCAGTGAGTCCAGAGAGTGCACTGGCACCACTGGGGGTGCAGTGCAGTGAGTCCAGAGAGTGATCTGGCACCAACGGTGATGCAGTGCAGTGAGTCCAGAGAGTGCACTGGCACCACTGGGGATGCAGTGCAGTGAGTCCAGAGAGTGCACTGGCACCACTGGGGATGCACTGCAGTGAGTCCAGAGAGTGCACTGGCACCACTGGGGATGCACTGCAGTGAGACCAGAGAGTGCAGTGGCACCACTGGGGATGCAGTGCACTGAGTCCAGAGAGTACACTGGCACCACTGGGGATGCAGTGCAGTGAGTCCAGAGAGTGCACTGTCAGCACTGGGGATGCAGTGCAGTGAGTCCAGAGAGTGCACTGGCACCACTGGGGATGCAGTGCAGTGAGTCCAGAGAGTGCACTGGCACCAGTGGGGATGCAGTGCAGTGAGTCCAGAGAGTGCACTGGTACCACTGGGGATGCACTGCAGTGAGTCCAGAGAGTACACTGGCACCACTGGGGATGCACTGCAGTGAGACCAGAGGTTGCAGTGGCACCACTGGGGATGCACTGCAGTGAGTCCAGAGAGTGCACTGGTATGATTGGGGATGCACTGCAATGAGTCCAGAGAGTGCACTGGCACCACTGGGGATGCACTGCAGTGAGTCCAGAGAGTGCACTGGCACCACTGCGGATGCAATGCAGTGAGTCCAGAGAGTGCACTGGCACCACTGGGGATGCACCCCGGCAAGTCCAGAGAGTGCACTGGCACCACTGGGGATGCAGCGCACTGAGTCCAGAGAGTGCACTGGCACCACTGGGGATGCAGTGCAGTGAGTCCAGAGAGTGCACTGGCACCACTGTTGATGCAGTGCTGCGACTCCAGAGAGTGCACTGGCACCACTGGGGATGCAGTGCAGTGAGTCCAGAGAGTGCACTGGCACCACTGGGGATGCAGTGCAGTGAGTCCACAGAGTGCACTGGCACCACTGGGGATGCACTGCAGTGACTCCAGAGAGTGCACTGGCACCACTGGGGATGCACTGCAGTGAGTCCAGATGTTAGCCTAGCAACCACATAATCACCAAGTGATTATATGAAGATGCTTTATTCAGCGCTGGAAGCCGGGGCAGGTGCCCAAATCTGGCTTCAAGTCCCGTTACTTCCCAGCCGTTATTTATACATACAATATTGCGTCAGGTATACATATTCATTACAGGTTGCAACAGCAGCCTCGCTTTTCATTCTAATTAGCTCCCCTCCCCTTTGCACATGCGTGGCGCACTCTGGTGGTCGTGCAGATGAAGTAAGGAGTCTTCCTCTCCGCTAAACTTTTCACCTTTCTTACTCGACGCGTGCTCCCTCCATTTCTTGGTTCTGCTTCAACTCATTTCATCATTTCCAGGCCCTTATCCAAGGTCAGGTTGTACCTGTTCCCTCCCAAGGTTCCCCTTCAATGATTCTTTTGATTGTTCAATGTACTCCCTAAGTATCCAGTATACATAGATTAATTGATAATGTAAGTACATTTGGCAATGCTTAATTATACTGTAGGTCCCATTACCTAAGAGACATTAGTAAAATATCCATTCGATTCTCCCCAACACTAACACAGAGACTGCACTGGCACCACTAGGGATGCACCCCGGCAAGTCCAGAGAGTGCACTGGCACCACTGGGGATGCAGTGCAGTGAGTCCAGAGAGTGCACTGGCACCTCTGGGGATGCACTGCCGTGAGTCCAGAGAGTGCACTGGCACCACTGGGGATGCACTGCCGTGAGTCCAGAGAGTGCACTGGCACCACTGGGGATGCACTGCAGTGAATCCAGAGAGTGCACTGGCACCACTGGGGATGCAGTGCAGTGAGTCAGAGAGTGCACTGGCACCACTGGGGATGCAGTACAGTGAGTCCAGAGAGTGCACTGGCACCAATGGGGATGCAGTGCAGTGAGTAAAGAGAGTGCACTGGCACCACTGGGGATGCAGTGCAGTGAGTCCAGAGAGTGCACTGGCACCACTGGGGATGCAGTGCAGTGAGTCCAGAGAGTGCACTGGCACCACTGGGGATGCAGTGCAGTGAGTCCAGAGAGTGCACTGGCACCACTGGGGATGCACCCCGGTGAGTCCAGAGAGTGCACTGGCACCACTGGGGATGCACCCCGGCAAGTCCAGAGAGTGCACTGTCACCACTGGGGATGCAGTGCAGTGAGTCCAGAGAGTGCACTGGCACCACTGGGGACGCAGTGCAGTGAGTCCACAGAGGGCACTGGCACCACTGGGGATGCAGTGCAGTGAGTCCAGAGAGTGCCCCGGCACCACTGGGGATGCAGTGCAGTGAGTCCAGAGAGTGCATTGGCACCACTGGGGATGCACTGCAGTGACTCCAGAGAGTGCACTGGCACCACTGGGGATGCACTGCAGTGAGTCCAGATGTTAGCCTAGCAACCACATAATCACCAAGTGATTATATGAAGGTGCTTTATTCAGCGCTGGAAGCCGGGGCAGGTGCCCAAATCTGGCTTCAAGTCCCGTTACTTCCCAGCCGTTATTTATACATACAATATTGCATCAGGTATACATATTCATTACAGGTTGCAACAGCAGCCTCGCTTTTCATTCTAATTAGCTCCCCTCCCCTTTGCACATGCGTGGCGCACTCTGGTGGTCGTCCAGATGAAGTAAGGAGTCTTCCTCTCCGCTAAACTTTTCACCTTTCTTACTCGACGCATGCTCCCTCCGCTTCTTGGTTCTGCTTCAACTCATTTCATCATTTCCAGGGCCTTATCCAAGGTCAGGTTGTACCTGTTCCCTCCCAAGGTTCCCCTTCAATGACTCTTTTGATTGTTCAATGTACTCCCTAAGTATCCAGTATACATAGATTAATTGATAATGTAAGTACATTTGGCAATGCTTAATTATACTGTAGGTCCAATTACGTAAGAGACATTAGTAAAACATCCATTCGATTCTCCCCAACACTAACACAGAGACTGCACTGGCACCACTGGGGATGCAGTGCAGTGAGTCCAGAGAGTGCACTGGCACCACTGGCGATGCACTGCAGTGAGTCCAGAGAGTGCACTGGCACCACCTGGGATGCAGTGCAGTGAGTCCAGAGAGTGCACTGGCACCACTGGGTATGCACTGCAGTGAGTCCGGAGAGTGCACTGGCACCACTGGTGATGCAGTGCAGTGACTCCAGAGAGTGCACTGGCACCAATGGCAACGCAGAGCAGTGAGTCGAGAGAGTGCACTGGCACCACAGGGGATGCAGTGCAGTGAGTCCAGAGAGTGCACTAGCTCCACTGGGGATGCACTGCAGTGAGTCCAGAGTGTGCACTGGCACCACTGGGGATGCAGTGCAGTGAGTCCAGAGAGTGCACTGGCACCACTGGGGATGCAGTGCAGTGAGTCCAGAGAGTGCACTGGCACCACTGGGGATGTAGTGCAGTGAGTCCACAGAGGGCACTGGCACCACTGGTGATGCATTGTAGTGAGTCCAGAGAGTACAGTGGCACCACTGGGGATGCAGTGCAGTGAGTCCAAAGAGTGCACTGGCACCATTGGGGATGCACTGCAGTGAGTCCAGAGACTTCACAGGCACCACTGGGGATGCAGTGCAGTGAGTCCAGAGAGTGCCCTGGCACCACTGGGAATGCAGTGAGTCCAGAGAGTGCACTGGCACCACTGGGGATGCACTGCAGTGAGTCCAGAGAGTGCACTGGCACCACTGGGGATGCACCCCGGCAAGTCCAGAGAGTGCACTGGCACCACTGGGGATGCAGTGCAGTGAGTCCAGAGAGTGCACTGGCACAACTGGGGATGCACTGCAGTGAGTCCAGAGAGTGCACTGGCACCACTGGGGATGCAGTGCAGTGACTCCAGAGAGTGCACTGGCACCACTGGGTATGCAGTGCAGTGAGTCCAGAGAGTGCACTGGCACCACTGGGGATGCAGTGCAGTGAGTCCAGAGAGTGCACTGGCACCATTGGGGATGCAGTGCAGTGAGTAAAGAGAGTACAGTGGTATCACTGGGGATGCAGTGCAGTGAGTCCAGAGAGGGCACTGGCACCATTGGGGATGCACTGCAGTGAGTCCAGAGACTTCACAGGCACCACTGGGGATGCAGTGCAGTGAGTCCAGAGAGTGCCCTGGCACCACTGGGAATGCAGTGAGTCCAGACAGTGCACTGGCACCACTGGGGATGCAATGCAGTGAGTCCAGAGAGTGCACTGGCACCACTGGGGATGCACCCCGGCAAGTCCAGAGAGTGCACTGGCACCACTGGGGATGCAGTGCAGTGAGTCCAGAGAGTGCACTGGCACCAGTGGGGATGCACTGCAGTGAGTGCAGAGAGTGCACTGGCACCACTGAGGATGCACTGCAGTGAGTCCAGAGAGTGCACTGGCACCACTGGGGATGCACTGCAGTGAGTCCAGAGAGTGCACTGGCACCACTGGGGATGCAGTGCAGTGAGTCCAGAGAGTGCACTGGCACCACTGGGGGTGCAGTGCAGTGAGTCCAGAGAGTGCACTGGCACCACTGGGGATGCAGTGCAGTGAGTCCAGAGAGTGCACTGGCACCAGTGGGGAAGCACTGCAGTGAGTCCAGAGAGTGCACTGGCACCACTGGGGATGGACTGCAGTGAGTCCAGAGAGTGCACTGGCACCACTGGGGATGCAGTGCAGTGAGTCCAGAGAGTGCACTGGCACCACTGGGGATGCACTGCAGTGAGTCCAGAGAGTGCACTGGCACCACTGGGGATGCACTGCAGTGAGTCCAGAGAGTGCACTGGCACCACTGGGGATGCAGTGCAGTGAGTCCAGAGAGTGCACTGGCACCACTGGAGATGCACAGTGCAGTGAGTCCAGAGAGTGCACTGGCACCACTGGGATACAGTGCACTGAGTACACTGGCACCACAGGGGATTGCAGTGAGTCCAGAGAGTGCACTGGCACCACTGGGGATGCAGTGCCGTGAGTCCAGAGAGTGCACTGGCACCGCTGCGGTTGCACCCCGGTGTTTTCAGAGAGTGCAGTGGCACCACTGGGGATGCAGTGCAGTGAGTCCAGAGAGTGCACTGGCACCACGGGGGATGCAGTGCAGTGAGTCCAGAGAGTGCACTGTCACCACTGGGGATGCAGTGCAGTGAGTCCAGAGAGTGCACTGGCACCACTGGGGATGCAGTGCAGTGAGTCCAGAGAGTGCACTGGCACCATTGGGGATGCAGTGCAGTGAGTCCAGAGAGTGCACTGGCACCACTGGGGATGCAGTGCAGTGAGTCCAGAGAGTGCAGTGGCACCATTGGGGATGCAGTGCAGTGAGTCCAGAGAGTGCACTGGCACCACTGGGGATGCAGTGCAGTGAGTTAAGAGAGTACACTGGCGCCACTGTGGATGCACTGCAGTGAGTCCAGAGAGTGCACTGGCACAACTGGTGATGCAGTGCAATGAGTCCAGAGAGCCACTGGCACCACTGGGGATGCAGTGCACTGAGTCCAGAGAGGGCACTGTCAGCAATGGGGATGCAGTGCAGTGAGTCCAGAGAGTGCACTGGCACCACGGGGGATGCAGTGCAGTGAGTCCAGAGAGTGCACTGTCACCACTGGGGATGCAGTGCAGTGAGTCCAGAGAGTGCACTGGCACCACTGGGGATGCAGTGCAGTGAGTCCAGAGAGTGCACTGTCACCACTGGGGATGCAGTGCAGTGAGTCCAGAGAGTGCACTGGCACCACTGGGGATGCAGTGCAGTGAGTCCAGAGAGTGCAGTGGCACCATTGGGGATGCAGTGCAGTGAGTCCAGAGAGTGCACTGGCACCACTGGGGATGCAGTGCAGTGAGTTAAGAGAGTACACTGGCGCCACTGTGGATGCACTGCAGTGAGTCCAGAGAGTGCACTGGCACAACTGGTGATGCAGTGCAATGAGTCCAGAGAGCCACTGGCACCACTGGGGATGCAGTGCACTGAGTCCAGAGAGGGCACTGTCAGCAATGGGGATGCAGTGCAGTGAGTCCAGAGAGTGCACTGGCACCACTGGGGATGCAGTACAGTGAGTCCAGAGAGTGCACTGGCACCACTGGGGATGTAGTGCAGTGAGTAAAGAGAGTGCACTGGCACCACTGTGGATGCAGTGCAGTGAGTCCAGAGAGTGCACTGGCACCACTGTGGATGCAGTGCAGTGAGTCCAGAGAGTGCACAGGCACCACTGGGGATGCAGTGCAGTGAGTCCAGAGAGTGCACTGGCACCACTGGGGATGCACTGCAGTGAGTCCAGAGAGTGCACTGGCACCACTGGGGATGCACTGCAATGAGTCCAGAGAGTGCACTGGCACCATTGGGATGCAGTGCAGTGAGTCCAGAGAGTGCACTGGCACCACTGGGGATGCACTGCAGTGAGTCCAGAGAGTGCACTGGCACCACAGGGATGCAGTGCACTGAGTCCACAGAGTGCACTGGCAGCACAGGGGATGCAGTGCAGTGAGTCCAGAGAGTGCACTGGCACCACTGGGGATGTAGTGCAGTGAGTCCACAGAGGGCACTGGCACCACTGGTGATGCATTGTAGTGAGTCCAGAGAGTACAGTGGCACCACTGGGGATGCAGTGCAGTGAGTCCAAAGAGTGCACTGGCACCATTGGGGATGCACTGCAGTGAGTCCAGAGACTTCACAGGCACCACTGGGGATGCAGTGCAGTGAGTCCAGAGAGTGCCCTGGCACCACTGGGAATGCAGTGAGTCCAGAGAGTGCACTGGCACCACTGGGGATGCACTGCAGTGAGTCCAGAGAGTGCACTGGCACCACTGGGGATGCACCCCGGTAAGTCCAGAGAGTGCACTGGCACCACTGGGGATGCAGTGCAGTGAGTCCAGAGAGTGCACTGGCACAACTGGGGATGCACTGCAGTGAGTCCAGAGAGTGCACTGGCACCACTGGGGATGCACTGCAGTGAGTCCAGAGAGTGCACTGGCACCACTGGGTATGCAGTGCAGTGAGTCCAGAGAGTGCACTGGCACCACTGGGGATGCAGTGCAGTGAGTCCAGAGAGTGCACTGGCACCACTGGGGATGCAGTGCAGTGAGTAAAGAGAGTACAGTGGCACCACTGGGGATGCAGTGCAGTGAGTCCAGAGAGGGCACTGGCACCATTGGGGATGCACTGCAGTGAGTCCAGAGACTTCACAGGCACCACTGGGGATGCAGTGCAGTGAGTCCAGAGAGTGCCCTGGCACCACTGGGAATGCAGTGAGTCCAGACAGTGCACTGGCACCACTGGGGATGCAGTGCAGTGAGTCCAGAGAGTGCACTGGCACCACTGGGGATGCACCCCGGCAAGTCCAGAGAGTGCACTGGCACCACTGGGGATGCACTGCAGTGAGTCCAGAGAGTGCACTGGCACCACTGGGTATGCAGTGCAGTGAGTCCAGAGAGTGCACTGGCACCACTGGGGATGCAGTGCAGTGAGTCCAGAGAGTGCACTGGCACCACTGGGTATGCAGTGCAGTGAGTCCAGAGAGTGCACTGGCACCACTGGGGATGCAGTGCAGTGAGTCCAGAGAGTGCACTGGCACCACTGGGGATGCAGTGCAGTGAGTTTAGAGAGTGCACTGGCACCACTGGGGATGGACTGCAGTGAGTCCAGAGAGTGCTCTGGCACCACTGGGGATGCACTGCAGTGAGTCCAGAGAGTGCACTGGCACCACTGGGGATGCACTGCAGTGAGTCCAGAGAGTGCACTGGCACCACTGGGGATGGACTGCAGTGAGTCCAGAGAGTGCACTGGCACCACTGGGGATGCACTGCAGTGAGTCCAGAGAGTGCACTGGCACCACTGGGGATGCACTGCAGTGAGTCCAGAGAGTGCACTGGCACCACTGGGATGCAGTGCAGTGAGTCCAGAGAGTGCACTGGCACCACTGGAGATGCACTGCAGTGAGTCCAGAGAGTGCACTGGCACCACTGGGATACAGTGCACTGAGTCCACAGAGTGCACTGGCACCACAGGGGATACACTGCAGTGAGTCCAGAGAGTGCACTGGCACCACTGGGGATGCAGTGCCGTGAGTGCAGTGAGTGCACTGGCACCGCTGCGGTTGCACCCCGGTGTTTTCAGAGAGTGCAGTGGCACCACTGGGGATGCAGTGCAGTGAGTCCAGAGAGTGCACTGGCACCACTGGGGATGCAGTGCAGTGAGTCCAGAGAGTGCACTGGCACCTTGGGGATGCAGTTCAGTGAGTCCAGAGAGTGCACTGGCACCACTGGGGATGCAGTGCAGTGAGTCCAGAGACTACACCGGCACCACTGGAAATGCACTGCAGTGAGTCCAGAGAGTGCACTGGCACCACTGGGGATGCAGTGCAGTGAGTCCAGAGAGTGCACTGGCACCACTGGGGATGCAGTGCAGTGAGTCCAGAGAGTGCACTGGCACCACTGGTGGTGCAGTGCAGTGAGTTAAGAGAGTACACTGGCGCCACTGTGGATGCACTGCAGTGAGTCCAGAGAGTGCACTGGCACCACTGGTGATGCAGTGCAATGAGTCCAGAGAGCCACTGGCACCACTGGGGATGCAGTGCATTTAGTCCAGAGAGTGAACTGGCACCACTGGGGATGCAGTGCACTGAGTCCAGAGAGGGCACTGTCAGCAATGGGGATGCAGTGCAGTGAGTCCAGAGAGTGCACTGGCACCACTGGGGATGCAGTACAGTGAGTCCAGAGAGTGCACTGGCACCACTGGGGATGCAGTGCAGTGAGTAAAGAGAGTGCACTGGCACCACTGTGGATGCAGTGCTGTGAGTCCAGAGAGTGCACTGGCACCACTGGGGATGCAGTGCAGTGAGTCCAGAGAGTGCACTGGCACCACTGGGGATGCACTGCAGTGAGTCCAGAGAGTGCACTGGCACCACTGGGGATGCACTGCAGTGAGTCCAGAGAGTGCACTGGAACATTGGGATGCAGTGCAGTGAGTCCAGAGAGTGCACTGGCACCACTGGGGATGCACTGCAGTGAGTCCAGAGAGTGCACTGGCACCACAGGGATGCAGTGCACTGAGTCCACAGAGTGCACTGGCACCACAGGGGATACACTGCAGTGAGTCCAGAGAGTGCACTGGCACCACGGGGGATGCAGTGTAGTGAGTCCAGAGAGTGCACTGGCACCACTGGGGATGCAGTGCAGTGAGTCCAGAGAGTGCACTGGCACCTTGGGGATGCAGTTCAGTGAGTCCAGAGAGTGCAGTGGCACCATTGGGGATGCAGTGCAGTGAGTCCAGAGAGTGCACTGGCACCACTGGTGATGCAGTGCAGTGAGTTAAGAGAGTACACTGGCGCCACGGTGGATGCACTGCAGTGAGTCCAGAGAGTGCACTGGCACCACTGGTGATGCAGTGCAATGAGTCCAGAGAGCCACTGGCACCACTGGGGATGCAGTGCATTTAGTCCAGAGAGTGAACTGGCACCACTGGCGATGCAGTGCACTGAGTCCAGAGAGGGCACTGTCAGTAATGGGGATGCAGTGCAGTGAGTCCAGAGAGTGCACTGGCACCACTGGGGATGCAGTGCAGTGAGACCAGAGACTTCACAGGCACCACTGGGGATGCAGTGCAGTGAGTCCAGAGAGTGCACTGGCACCACTGGGGATGCAGTGCAGTGAGTGCAGAGAGTGCACTGGCACAAAAGGGAATGCACTGCATTGAGTCCAGAGAATGCACTGGCACCACTGGGGATGCACTGCAGTGAGTACAGAGAGTGCAGTGGCACCACTGGGGATGCAGTGCACTGAGTCCAGAGAGTACACTGGTACCACTGGGGATGCAGTGCAGTGAGTCCAGAGAGTGCACTGTCAGCACTGGGGATGCAGTGCAGTGAGTCCAGAGAGTGCACTGGCACCAACTGGAGCTGCACTGCTGTGAGTCCTGAGATTGCACTGGCACCACTGGGGATGCACTGCAATGAGTCCAGAGACTTCACAGGCACCTCTGGGGATGCAATGCAGTGAGTCCAGAGAGTGCACTGGCACCACTGGGGATGCACCCCGGCAAGTCCAGAGAGTGCACTGGCACCACTTGGGATGCAGCGCACTGAGTCCAGAGAGTGCACTGTCAGTAATGGGGATGCAGTGCAGTGAGTCCAGAGAGTGCACTGGCACCACTGGGGATGCACCCCGGTGAGTCCAGAGAGTGCACTGGCACCACTGGGGATGCAGTGCAGTGAGTCCAGAGAGTGCACTGGTACGATTGGGGATGCACTGCAGTGAGTAAAGAGAATGCACTGGCACCTTTGGGTTTGCACTGCAGTGAGTCCAGAGAGTGCACTGGCACCACTGGGGATGCAGTGCAGTGAGTCCAGAGAGTGCACTGGCACCACTGGGGATGCAGTGCAGTGAGTCCAGAGAGTGCACTGGCACCACTGGGGGTGCAGTGCAGTGAGTCCAGAGAGTGCACTGGCACCACTGGGGATGCAGTGCAGTGAGTCCAGAGAGTGCACTGGCACCACTGGGGGTGCAGTGCAGTGAGTCCAGAGAGTGCACTGGCACCACTGGGGATGCAGTGCAGTGAGTCCAGAGAGTGCACTGGCACCACTGGGGATGCAGTGCAGTGAGTCCAGAGAGTGCACTGGCACCACTGGGATGCAGTGCAGTGAGTCCAGAGAGTGCACTGGCACCACTGGGATGCAGTGCACTGAGTCCACAGAGTGCACTGGCACCACAGGGGATACACTGCTGTGAGTCCAGAGAGTGCACTGGCACCACTGGGGATGCACTGCCGTGAGCGCAGAGAGTGCACTGGCACCGCTGCGGTTGCACCCCGGTGTTTTCAGAGAGTGCATTGGCACCACTGGGGATGCAGTGCACTGAGTCCAGAGAGGGCACTGTCAGCAATGGGGATGCAGTGCAGTGAGTCCAGAGAGTGCACTGGCACCACTGGGGATGCAGTGCAGTGAGTCCAGAGAGTGCACTGGCACCACTGGGGATGCAGTGCAGTGAGTCCAGAGAGTGCACTGGCACCAGTGGGGATGCAGTGCAGTGTGTCCAGAGAGTGCACTGGTACCACTGGGGATGCAGTGCAGTGAGTCCAGAGAGTGCACTGGCACCACTGGTGATGCACTGCAGTGAGACCAGAGGTTGCAGTGGCACCACTGGGGATGCAGTGCAGTGAGTCCAGAGAGTGCACTGGTACGATTGGGGATGCACTGCAGTGAGTCCAGAGAGTGCACTGGCACCACTGGGGATGCACTGCAGTGAGTGCAGAGAGTGCACTGGCACCACTGGGGATGCAGTGCAGTGAGTCCAGAGAGTGCACTGGCACCACTGGGGATGCACCCCGGCAAGTCCAGAGAGTGCACTGGCACCACTGGGGATGCAGCGCACTGAGTCCAGAGAGTGCACTGGCACCACTGGGGATGCAGTGCAGTGAGTCCAGAGAGTGCACTGGCACCACTGTGGATGCACCCCGGTGAGTCCAGAGAGTGCACTGGCACCACTGGGGATGCCCTGCAGTGAGTCCAGGGAGTGCACTGGCACCACTGGGGATGCAGTGCAGTGAGTCAGAGAGTGCACTGGCACCACTGGGGATGCAGTACAGTGAGTCCAGAGAGTGCACTGGCACCAATGGGGATGCAGTGCAGTGAGTAAAGAGAGTGCACTGGCACCACTGGGGATGCAGTACAGTGAGTCCAGAGAGTGCACTGGCACCAATGGGGATGCAGTGCAGTGAGTAAAGAGAGTGCACTGGCACCACTGGGGATGCAGTGCAGTGAGTCCAGAGAGTGCACTGGCACCAATGGGGATGCAGTGCAGTGAGTAAAGAGAGTGCACTGGCACCACTGGGGATGCAGTGCAGTGAGTCCAGAGAGTGCACTGGCACCACTGGGGATGCAGTGCAGTGAGCTCAGAGAGTGCACTGGCACCACTGGGGATGCAGTGCGGTGTGTCCAGAGAGTGCACTGGCACCACTGGGGATGCAGTGCAGTGAGTCCAGAGAGGGCACTGGCACCACTGGGGATGCAGTGCAGTGAGTCCAGAGAGTGCACTGGCACCACTGGGGATGCACCCCGGTGAGTCCAGAGAGTGCACTGGCACCACTGGGGATGCACCCCGGCAAGTCCAGAGAGTGCACTGTCACCACTGGGGATGCAGTGCAGTGAGTCCAGAGAGTGCACTGGCACCACTGGGGACGCAGTGCAGTAAGTCCACAGAGGGCACTGGCACCACTGGGGATGCAGTGCAGTGAGTCCAGGGAGTGCCCCGGCACCACTGGGGATGCAGTGCAGTGAGTCCAGAGAGTGCATTGGCACCACTGGGGATGCACTGCAGTGACTCCAGAGAGTGCACTGGCACCACTGGGGATGCACTGCAGTGAGTCCAGATGTTAGCCTAGCAACCACATAATCACCAAGTGATTATATGAAGGTGCTTTATTCAGCGCTGGAAGCCGGGGCAGGTGCCCAAATCTGGCTTCAAGTCCCGTTACCTCCCAGCCGTTATTTATACATACAATATTGCGTCAGGTATACATATTCATTACAGGTTGCAACAGCAGCCTCGCTTTTCATTCTAATTAGCTCCCCTCCCCTTTGCACATGCGTGGCGCACTCTGGTGGTCGTCCAGGTGGTCGTCCAGATGAAGTAAGGAGTCTTCCTCTCCGCTAAACTTTTCACCTTTCTTACTCGACGCATGCTCCCTCCGCTTCTTGGTTCTGCTTCAACTCATTTCATCATTTCCAGGCCCTTATCCAAGGTCAGGTTGTACCTGTTCCCTCCCAAGGTTCCCCTTCAATGACTCTTTTGATTGTTCAATGTACTCCCTAAGTATCCAGTATACATAGATTAATTGATAATGTAAGTACATTTGGCAATGCTTAATTATACTGTACGTCCAATTACGTAAGAGACATTAGTAAAACATCCATTCGATTCTCCCCAACACTAACACAGAGACTGCACTGGCACCACTGGGGATGCAGTGCAGTGAGTCCAGAGAGGGCACTGGCACCACTGGGGATGCAGTGCAGTGAGTCCAGAGAGTGCACTGGCACCACTGGCGATGCACTGCAGTGAGTCCAGAGAGTGCATTGGCACCACCTGGGATGCAGTGCAGTGAGTCCAGAGAGTGCACTGGCACCACTGGGGATGCAGTGCAGTGACTCCAGAGAGTGCACTGGCACCACTGGGATGCAGTGCAGTGAGTCCAGAGAGTGCACTGGCACCACTGGGGATGCACTGCAGTGAGTCCAGAGAGTGCACTGGCACCACTGGGATGCAGTGCAGTGAGTCCACAGAGTGCACTGGCACCTTGGGGATGCAGTTCAGTGAGTCCAGAGACTACACTGGCACCACTGGAAATGCACTGCAGTGAGTCCAGAGAGTGCACTGGCACCACTGGGGATGCAGTGCAGTGAGTCCAGAGAGTGCACTGGCACTACTGGTGATGCAGTGTAGTGAGTTAAGAGAGTACACTGGCGCCACTGTGGATGCACTGCAGTGAGTCCAGAGAGTGCACTGGCACCACTGGTAGATGCAGTGCAATGAGTCCAGAGAGCCACTGGCACCACTGGGGATGCAGTGCATTTAGTCCAGAGAGTGAACTGGCACCACTGGGGATGCAGTGCACTGAGTCCAGAGAGGGCACTGTCAGCAATGGGGATGCAGTGCAGTGAGTCCAGAGAGTGCACTGGCACAGCTGGGGATGCAGTGCAGTGAGACCAGAGACTTCAGAGGCACCACTGGGGATGCAGTGCAATGAGTCCAGAGAGTGCACTGGCACCACTGGGGATGCAGTGCAGTGAGTGCAGAGAGTGCACAGGCACAAAAGGGGATGCAGTGCAGTGAGTCCAGAGAGTGCACTGGCACCACAGGGATGCAGTGCAGTGAGTCCAGAGAGTGCACTGGCACCACTGGGGATGCAATGCAGTGAGTCCAGAGAGTGCACTGGCACCACTGGGGATGTAGTGCAGTGAGTCCAGAGAGTGCACTGGCACCACTGGGGATGCAGTGTAGTGAGTCCAGAGAGTACAGTGGCACCACTGGGGATGCAGTGCAGTGAGTCAAAAGAGTGCACTGGCACCACTGGGGATGCACTGCAGTGAGTCCAGAGACTTCACAGGCACCACTGGGGATGCAGTGCAGTGAGTCCAGAGAGTGCCCTGGCACCACTGGGAATGCAGTGAGTCCAGACAGTGCACTGGCACTACTGGGGATGCACTGCAGTGAGTCCAGAGAGTGCACTGGCACCACTGGGGATGCACTGCAGTGAGTCTAGAGAGTGCACTGGCACCACTGGGGATGTAGTGCAGTGAGTCCACAGAGGGCACTGGCACCACTGGGGATGCAGTGTAGTGAGTCCAGAGAGTACACTGGCACCACTGGGGATGCAGTGCAGTGAGTCCAAAGAGTGCACTGGCACCATTGGGGATGCACTGCAGTGAGTCCATCGACTTCACAGGCACCAATGGGGATGCAGTGCAGTGAGTCCAGAGAGTGCCCTGGCACCACTGGGGATGCAGTGAGTCCAGACAGTGCACTGGCACCACTGGGGATGCACTGCAGTGAGTCCAGAGAGTGCACTGGCACCACTGGGGATGCACTGCAGTGAGTCCAGAGAGTGCACTGGCACCACTGGGGATGCACTGCAGTGAGTCCAGAGAGTGCACTGGCACCATTGGGATGCAGTGCAGTGAGTCCAGAGAGTGCACTGGCACCACTGGGGATGCACTGCAGTGAGTCCAGAGAGTGCACTGGCACCACAGGGATGCAGTGCACTGAGTCCACAGAGTGCACTGGCACCAGTGGGGATGCAGTGCAGTGAGTCCAGAGAGTGCACTGGCACCACTGGGGATGCAGGGCAGTGAGTGCAGAGAGTGCACTGGCACCGCTGCGGTTTCACCCCGGTGGTTTCAGAGAGTGCACTGGCAGCACTGGGGATGCAGTGCAGTGAGTCCAGAGAGTGCACTGGCACCACTGGGGATGCACTGCCGTGAGTCCAGAGAGTGCCCCGGCACCACTGGGGATGCAGTGCAGTGAGTCCAGAGAGTGCAGTGGCACCACTGTGGATGCAGTGCAGTGAGTCCAGAGAGTGCACTGGCACCACTGGGGATGCAGTGCAGTGAGTCCAGAGAGTGCACTGGCACCACTGGGGATGCAGTGCAGTGAGTCCAGAGAGTGCAGTGGCACAACTGGGGATGCAGTGCAGTGAGTCCAGAGAGTGCACTGGCACCACTGGGGATGCAGTGCAGTGAGTCCAGAGAGTGTACTGGCACCACTCGGGATGCAGTGCAGTGAGTCCAGAGAGGTCACTGGCACCACTGGGGATGCAGTGCAGTGAGTCCAGAGAGTGCACTGGCATCACTGGGGATGCAGTGCGGTGAGTCCAGAGTGCACTGGCACCACTGGGGATGCAGTGCAGTGAGTCAAGAGAGGTCACTGGCACCACTGGGGATGCACTGCAGTGAGTCCAGAGAGTGCACTGGCACCACTGGGGATGCACTGCAGTGACTCTAGAGAGTGCACTGGCACCTTGGGGATGCAGTGCAGTGAGTCCAGAGAGTGCACTGGCACCACCTGGGATGCAGTGCAGTGAGTCCAGAGAGTGCACTGGCACCACTGGGGATGCAGTGCAGTGAGTTGAGAGAGTGCACTGGCACCACTGGGGATGCACTGCAGTGAGTCCAGAGAGTGCACAGGCACCACTGGGGATGCAGTTCAGTGAGTCCAGCGAGTGCACTGGCATCACTGGGGATGCAGTGCAGTGAGTCCAGAGAGTGCACTGGCACCACTGGGGATGCAGTGCAGTGAGTCCAGTTAGTGCACTGGCACCACTGGGGATGCAGTGCAGTGAGTCCAGAGACTGCACAGGCACCACTGGGGATGCCGTGCAGTGAGTCCAGAGAGGGCACTGGCACCACTGGGGATGCAGTACAGTGAGTCCAGAGAGTGCACTGGCACCACTGGGGATGCACTGCAGTGAGTCCAGAGAGTGCACTGGCACCACTGGGGATGCGGTGCAGTGAGTCCAGAGAGTGCACTGGCACCTTCGGGATGCAGTGCAGTGAGTCCAGAGAGTGCACTGGCACCACTGGGGATGCAGTGCAGTGAGTCCAGAGAGTGCACAGGCACCACTGGGGATGCACTGCAGTGAGTCCAGAGAGTGCACTGGCACCACTGGGGATGCAGTGCAGTGAGTCCAGAGAGTGCACTGGCACCACTGGGGATGCACTGCAGTGAGTCCAGAGAGTGCACTGGCACCTTGGGGATGCAGTGCAGTGACTCCAGAGAGTGCACTGTCACCACTGGGGATGCAGTGCGGTGAGTACAGAGAGTCCACTGGCACCACTGGGGATGCAGAGCAGTGACTCCAGAGAGTGCACTGGAACCACTGGGGATGCAGTGCGGTGAGTCCAGAGAGTGCACTGGCACCACTGGGGATGCACTGCAGTGAGTCCAGAGAGTGCACTGGCACCACTGGGGATGCAGTGCAGTGAGTCCAGAGAGTGCACTGGCACCACTGGGGATGCACTGCAGTGACTCTAGAGAGTGCACTGGCACCACTGGGGATGCAGTGCAGTGAGTCCAGAGAGTGCACTGGCACCACCTGGGATGCAGTGCAGTGAGTCCAGAGAGTGCACTGGCACCACTGGGGATGCACTGCAGTGAGTCCAGAGATAGAGCTGGCACCACTGGGGATGCACTGCAGTGAGTCCAGAGAGTGCACTGGCACCACTGGGGATGCACTGCAGTGAGTCCAGAGAGTGCACTGGCACCACTGGGGATGCAGTGCAGTGAGTCCAAAGTGTGCACTGGCACCACTGGGGGTGCAGTGCAGTGAGTCCAGAGAGTGCACTGGCACCACTGGGCATGCAGTACAGTGAGTCCAGAGAGTGCACTGGCAACACTGGGGGTGCAGTGCAGTGAGTAAAGAGAGTGCACTGGCACCACTGGGGATGCAGTGCAGTGAGTCCAGAGAGTACACTGGCACCACTGGGGATGCACTGCAGTGAGTCCAGAGAGTGCACTGGCACCACTGGGGATGCACTGCAGTGAGTCCAGAGAGTGCACTGGCACCACTGGGGATGCAGTGCAGTGAGTCCAGAGTGTGCACTGTCACCACTGGGGGTGCAGTGCAGTTTGTCCAGAGAGTGCACTGGCACCACTGGGGATGCAGTGCAGTGAGTCCAGAGAGTGCACTGGCAACACTGGGGATGCAGTGCAGTGAGTAAAGAGAGTGCACTGGCACCACTGGGGATGCAGTGCAGTGAGTCCAGAGAGTACACTGGCACCACTGGGGATGCACTGCAGTGAGTCCAGAGAGTGCACTGGCACCACTGGGGATGCAGTGCAGTGAGTCCAGAGAGTGCACTGGCACCACTGGGGATGCACCCCGGCAAGTCCATAGAGTGCACTGTCACCACTGGGGTTGCAGTGCAGTGAGTCCAGAGAGTGCACTGGCCCCACTGGGGATGCAGTGCAGTGAGTCCAGAGAGTGCACTGGCACCACTGGGGATGCACTGCCGTGAGTCCAGAGAGTGCCCCGGCACCACTGGGGATGGAGTGCAGTGAGTCCAGAGAGTGCAGTGGCACCACTGTGGATGCAGTGCAGTGAGTCCAGAGAGTGCACTGGCACCACTGGGGATGCAGTGCAGTGAGTCCAGAGAGTGCACTGGCACCACTGGGGATGCAGTGCATTGAGTACAGAGAGTGCAGTGGCACAACTGGGGATGCAGTGCAGTGAGTCCAGAGAGTGCACTGGCACCACTGGGGATGCAGTGCAGTGAGTCCAGAGAGTGTACTGGCACCACTCGGGATGCAGTGCAGTGAGTCCAGAGAGGTCACTGGCACCACTGGGGATGCAGTGCAGTGAGTCCAGAGAGTGCACTGGCATCACTGGGGATGCAGTGCGGTGAGTCCAGAGTGCACTGGCACCACTGGGGATGCAGTGCAGTGAGTCAAGAGAGGTCACTGGCACCACTGGGGATGCACTGCAGTGAGTCCAGAGAGTGCACTGGCACCACTGGGGATGCACTGCAGTGACTCTAGAGAGTGCACTGGCACCTTGGGGATGCAGTGCAGTGAGTCCAGAGAGTGCACTGGCACCACCTGAGATGCAGTACAGTGAGTCCAGAGAGTGCACTGGCACCACTGGGGATGCAGTGCAGTGAGTTGAGAGAGTGCACTGGCACCACTGGGGATGCACTGCAGTGAGTCCAGAGAGTGCACAGGCACCACTGGGGATGCAGTTCAGTGAGTCCAGCGAGTGCACTGGCATCACTGGTGATGCAGTGCAGTGAGTCCAGAGAGTGCACTGGCACCACTGGGGATGCAGTGCAGTGAGTCCAGTTAGTGCACTGGCACCACTGGGGATGCAGTGCAGTGAGTCCAGAGAGTGCACTGGCACCACTGGGGATGCCGTGCAGTGAGTCCAGAGAGGGCACTGGCACCACTGGGGATGCAGTACAGTGAGTCCAGAGAGTGCACTGGCACCACTGGGGATGCGGTGCAGTGACTCCAGAGAGTGCACTGGCACCTTCGGGATGCAGTGCAGTGAGTCCAGAGAGTGCACTGGCACCACTGGGGATGCACTGCAGTGAGTCCAGAGAGTGCACAGGCACCACTGGGGATGCACTGCAGTGAGTCCAGAGAGTGCACTGGCACCACTGGGGATGCAGTGCAGTGAGTCCAGAGAGTGCACTGGCACCACTGGGGATGCACTGCAGTGAGTCCAGAGAGTGCACTGGCACCTTGGGGATGCAGTGCAGTGACTCCAGAGAGTGCACTGTCACCACTGGGGATGCAGTGCGGTGAGTACAGAGAGTCCACTGGCACCACTGGGGATGCAGAGCAGTGACTCCAGAGAGTGCACTGGAACCACTGGGGATGCAGTGCGGTGAGTCCAGACAGTGCACTGGCACCACCGGGGATGCAGTACAGTGAGTCCAGAGAGTGCACTGGCACCACTGGGGATGCACTGCAGTGAGTCCAGAGAGTGCACTGGCACCACTGGGGATGCAGTGCAGTGAGTCCAGAGAGTGCACTGGCACCACTGGGGATGCACTGCAGTGACTCTAGAGAGTGCACTGGCACCACTGGGGATGCAGTGCAGTGAGTCCAGAGAGTGCACTGGCACCACCTGGGATGCAGTGCAGTGAGTCCAGAGAGTGCACTGGCACCACTGGGGATGCACTGCAGTGAGTCCAGAGAGTGCACAGGCACCACTGGGGATGCAGTTCAGTGAGTCCAGAGAGTGCACTGGCACAACTGGGGATGCACTGCAGTGAGTCCAGAGAGTGCACTGGCACCACTGGGGATGCACTGCAGTGAGTCCAGAGAGTGCACTGGCACCACTGGGGATGCACTGCAGTGAGTCCAGAGAGTGCACTGGCACCACTGGGGATGCAGTGCAGTGAGTCCAGAGAGGGCACTGGCACCACTGGGAATGCAGTACAGTGAGTCCAGAGAGTGCACTGGCACCACTGGGGATGCACTGCAGTGAGTCCAGAGAGTGCACTGGCACCACTGGGGATGCGGTGCAGTGAGTCCAGATAGTGCATTGGCACCTTCGGGATGCAGTGCAGTGAGTCCAGAGAGTGCACTGGCACCACTGGGGATGCACTGCAGTGAGTCCAGAGAGTGCACAGGCACCACTGGGGATTCAGTGCAGTGAGTCCAGAGAGGGCACTGGCACCACTGGGGATGCAGTGCAGTGAGTTCAGAGAGTGCACTGGCACCACTGGGGATGCACTGCAGTGAGTCCAGAGAGTGCACTGGCACCTTGGGGATGCAGTGCAGTGACTCCAGAGAGTGCACTGTCACCACTGGGGATGCAGTGCGGTGAGTACAGAGAGTGCACTGGCACCACTGGGGATGCAGAGCAGTGACTCCAGAGAGTGCACTGGCACCACTGGGGATGCAGTGCAGTGAGTCCAGAGAGTGCACTGGCATCACTGGTGATGCAGTGCGGTGAGTCCAGAGTGCACTGGCACCACTGGGGATGCAGTGCAGTGAGTCAAGAGAGGTCACTGGCACCACTGGGGATGCACTGCAGTGAGTCCAGAGAGTGCACTGGCACCACTGGGGATGCACTGCAGTGACTCTAGAGAGTGCACTGGCACCTTGGGGATGCAGTGCAGTGACTCCAGAGAGTGCACTGGCACCACCTGGGATGCAGTGCAGTGAGTCCAGAGAGTGCACTGGCACCACTGGGGATGCAGTGCAGTGAGTCCAGAGAGTGCACTGGCACCACTGGGGATGCACTGCAGTGAGTCCAGAGAGTGCACAGGCACCACTGGGGATGCAGTTCAGTGAGTCCAGAGAGTGCACTGGCATCACTGGGGATGCAGTGCAGTGAGTCCAGAGAGTGCACTGGCACCACTGGGGATGCAGTGCAGTGAGTCCAGTTAGTGCACTGGCACCACTGGGGATGCAGTACAGTGAGTCCAGAGAGTGCACTGGCACCACTGGGGATGCACTGCAGTGAGTCCAGAGAGTGCACTGGCACCACTGGGGATGCGGTGCAGTGAGTCCAGAGAGTGCACTGGCACCACTGGGGATGCACTGCAGTGAGTCCAGCGAGTGCACTGGCACCACTGGGGATGCACTGCAGTGAGTCCAGAGAGTGCACTGGCACCTTGGGGATGCAGTGCAGTGACTCCAGAGAGTGCACTGGCACCACTGGGGATGCAGTGCGGTGAGTACAGAGAGTCCACTGGCACACCTGGGGATGCAGAGCAGTGACTCCAGAGAGTGCACTGGCACCACTGGGGATGCAGTGCGGTGAGTCCAGACAGTGCAGTGGCACCACTGGGGATGCAGTGCAGTGAGTCCAGAGAGTGCACTGGCACCACTGGGGATGCACTGCAGTGAGTCCAGAGAGTGCACTGGCACACTGGGGATGCAGTGCAGTGAGTCCAGAGAGTGCACTGGCACCACTGGGGATGCAGTGCAGTGAGTCCAGAGAGTGCACTGGCACCACTGGGGATGCAGTGCAGTGAGTCTAGAGAGTGCACTGGCACCACTGGGGATGCAGTGCAGTGAGTCCAGAGAGTGCACTGGCACCACTGGGGATGCAGTTCAGTGAGTCCAGAGAGTGCACTGGCACAACTGGGGATGCAGTGCCGTGAGTCCAGAGAGGGCACTGGCACCACTGGGGATGCACTGCAGTGAGTCCAGAGAGTGCACTGGCACCACTGGGGATGCACTGCAGTGAGTCCAGAGAGTGCACTGGCACCACCGGGGATGCACTGCTATGAGTCCAGAGAGTGCACTGGCACCACCTGGGATGCAGTGCTGTGAGTCCAGAGAGGGCACTGGCACAACTGGGCATGCAGTGCAGTGAGTCCAGAGAGTGCACTGGCACCTTGGGGATGCAGTGCAGTGAGTCCAGAGAGTGCACTGGCACCACTGGGGATGCAGTGCAGTGAGTCCAGAGAGTGCACTGGCACCACTGGGGATGCAGTGCAGTGAGTCCAGAGAGTGCACTGGCACCAATGGGGATGCAGTGCAGTGAGTCCAGAGAGTGCACTGGCACCACTGGGGATGCACTGCAGTGAATCCAGAGAGTGCACTGGCACCACTGGGGATGCACTGCAGTGAGTCCAGAGAGTGCACTGGCACCACTGTGGATGCACTGCAGTGAGTGCAGAGAGTGCACTGGCACCACTGGGGATGCATTGCAGTGAGTCCAGAGAGTGCACTGGCACCACTGGGGATGCACTGCAGTGACTCCAGAGAGTGCACTGGCACCACTGGAGATGCAGTGCAGTGAGTCCAGAGAGTGCACTGGCACCACTGGGGATGCAGTGCAGTGAGTCCAGAGAGTGCACTGGCACCACTGGGGATGCAGTGCAGTGAGTCCAGAGAGTGCACAGGCACCACTGGGGATGCACTGCAGTGAGTCCAGAGAGTGCACTGGCACCACTGGGGATGTAGTGTAGTGAGTCCAGAGAGTGCACTGGCACCACTGGGGATGCAGTGCAGTGAGTGCAGAGAGTGCACAGGCACCACTGGGGATGCAGTGCAGTGAGTCCAGAGAGGGCACTGGCACCACTGGGGATGCAATGCACTGACTCTAGAGAGTGCACTGGCACCTTGGGGATGTAGCGCAGTGACTCCAGAGAGTGCACTGGCACCACTGGGGATGCAGGGCAGTGAGTCTAGAGAGTGCACTGGCACCACTGGGGATGCACTGCAGTGAGTCCAGAGAGTGCACTGGCACCACTCGGGATGCACCGCAGTGAGTCCAGAGAGTGCACTGGCACCACTGGGGATGCACTGCAGTGAGTCCAGAGAGTGCACTGTCACAACAGGAGATGCAGTTCAGTGAGTCCAGAGAGTGCACTGGCACCACTGGGGATGCAGTGCAGTGAGTCCAGAGAGTGCACTGGCACCACTGGGGATGCAATGCAGTGACTCCAGAGAGTGCACTGGCACCACTGGGGATGCACTGCAGTGAGTCCAGAGAGTGCACTGGCACCACTGGGGATGCACCCCGGTGAGTCCAGATAGTGCACTACCACCAGTGGTGATGCAGTACAGTGAGTCCACGGAGTGCACTGGCACCACTGGGGATGCACTGCAGTGAGTCCTGAGAGTGCACTGGCACCACTGGGGATGCAGTGCAGTGAGTCCAGAGAGTGCACTAGCACCACTGGGACGCAGTGCAGTGAGTCCAGAGAGTGCACTGGCACCACTGGAGATGCACTGCAGTGAGTGCAGAGACTTCACTTGCACCACTGAGGATGCACTGCAGAGAGGCCAGAGAGTGCACTGGCACCACTGGGGATGCAATACAGTGAGTCCAGAGACTACACAGGTTCCACTGGGGATGCAGTGCAGTGATTCCATGGAGTACACTGGCACCGCTGGGGTTGCAGTGCAGTGAGTCCAGAGAGTGCACTGGCACCACTGGGGATGCAGTTCAGTGAGTCCAGAGATTGCACTGGCACCACTGGGATGCAGTGCAGTGAGTCCACAGAGTGCACTGGCACCACAGGGGATACACTGCAGTGAGTCCAGAGAGTGAACTGGCACCACTGGGGATGCAGCGCATTGAGTCCAGAGAGTGCACTGTCTCCACTGGGGATGCAGCGCAATGACTACAGAGAGTGCACTGGCACCACTGGGGATGCAGTGCAGTGAGTCCAGAGAGTGCACTGGAACCAGTGGGGATGCATTGCAGTGGGTCCAGAGAGTGCACTGGCACCACTGGGGATGCAATGCAGTGAGTCCAGAGACTGCACAGGCACCAATGGGGATGCAGTGCAGTGAGTCCAGAGAGTGCACTGGCACCACTGGGGATGCAGTGCAGTGAGTCCAGAGAGTGCACTGGCACCACTGGGGATGCACAGCAGTGAGTCCAGAGAGTGCACTGGCACCACCTGGGATGCCCTGCAGTGAGTCCAGAGAGTGCACTGGCACCTCAGGGGATGCACTGCAGTGAGTGCAGAGAGTGCACTGGCACCAATGGGGATGCAGTGCAGTGAGTCTAGAAAGTGCACTGGCACCACTGGGGATGCACTTCAGTGAGTCCAGAGAGTGCACTGGCACCACTGGGGATGCAGTGCAGTGAGTCCAGAGAGTGCAGTGGCACCACTGGGGATGCAGTGCAGTGAGTCCAGAGAGTGCACTGGCACCACTGGAGATGCAGTGTAGTGAGTCCAGAGAGTGCACTGGCACCCCTGGGGATGCAGTGCATTGAGTCTAGAGAGTGCACTGGCACCACTGGGAATGCAGTTCAGTGAGTCCAGTGAGTGCACAGGCACCACTGGGGATGCACTGCTGTGAGTACAGAGAGTGCATTGGCACCACTGGGGATGCACTGCAGTGAGTCCAGAGAGTGCAGTGGCACCACTGGGGATGCACTGCAGTGAGTGCAGAGAGTGCACTGGCACCAATGGGGATGCACTGCAGTGACTGCACAGAGTGCCCTGGCACCACTGTGGATGCACTGCAGTGAGTCCAGAGAGTGCACTGGCACCACTGGAGATGCACTGCAGTGAGTGCAGAGACTGCAGTGGCACCACTGGGGATGCAATGCAGTGAGTCCAGAGACTTCACTTGCACCACTGAGGATGCACTGCAGAGAGGCCAGAGAGTGCACTGGCACCACTGGGGATGCAATACAGTGAGTCCAGAGACTGCACAGGTTCCACTGGGGATGCAGTGCAGTGATTCCATGGAGTACACTGGCACCGCTGGGGTTGCAGTGCAGTGAGTCCAGAGAGTGCACTGGCACCACTGGGGATGCAGTTCAGTGAGTCCAGAGAGTGCACTGGCACCACTGGGGATGCACTGCAGTGAGTCCAGAGAGTGCACAGGCACCACTGAGAATGCACTGCAGTGAGTCCAGAGAGTGCACTGGCACCACTGGCGATGCACTGCAGTGAGTCCAGAGAGAGCACTGGCACCACTGGGGATACACTGCAGTGAGTCCAGAGATTGCACTGGCACCACTGGGATGCAGTGCAGTGAGTCCACAGAGTGCACTGGCACCACAGGAGATACACTGCAGTGAGTCCAGAGAGTGAACTGGCACCACTGGGGATGCAGCGCAGTGAGTCCAGAGAGTGCACTGTCTCCACTGGGGATGCAGCGCAATGACTACAGAGAGTGCACTGGCACCACTGGGGATGCAGTGCAGTGATTCCAGAGACTGCACTGGCACCAGTGGGGATGCATTGCAGTGGGTCCAGAGAGTGCACAGGCTCCACTGGGGATGCAGTGCAGTGAGTCCATGGAGTACACTGGCACCACTGGGGTTGCACTGCACTGAGTCCAGAGAGTGCACTGGCACCACTGGGGATGCACTGCAGTGAGTCCAGAGAGTGCACTGGCACCACCGGGGATTCACTGCAGTGAGTCCAGAGAGTGCACAGGCACCTCTGGGAATGCACTGCAGTGAGTACAGAGAGTGCACTGGCACCTCAGGGGCTGCACTGCACTGAGTCCAGAGAGTGCACTGGCACCACTGGGGATGCACTGCAGTGAGTCCTGAGAGTGCACTGGCACCACTGGAGATGCACTGCAGTGAGTGCAGAGAGTGCACTAGCACCACTGGGACGCAGTGCAGTGAGTCCAGAGAGTGCACTGGCACCACTGGAGATGCACTGCAGTGAGTGCAGAGACTGCACTTGCACCACTGGGGATGCACTGCAGAGAGGCCAGAGAGTGCACTGGCACCACTGGGGATGCAGTGCAGTGAGTCCAGAGAGTGCACTGTCAGAACTGGGGTTGCAGTGCAGTGAATCCAGAGAGTGCACTGGCACCACTGGGGATGCAGTGCAGTGAGTCCAGAGAGTGCACTGGCACAACTGGGGATGCAGTGCAGTGAGTCCAGAGAGTGCACTGGCACCAATGGGGATGCAGTGCAGTGAGTCCAGAGAGTGCAGTGGCACCAATGGGGATGCAGTGCAGTGAGTCCAGAGAGTGCAGTGGCACCACTGGTGATGCAGTTCAGTGAGTCCAGAGAGTGCACTGGCACCACTGGGGATGCACAGCAGTGAGTCCAGAGAGTGCACTGGCACCACCTGGGATGCCCTGCAGTGAGTCCAGAGAGTGCACTGGCACCTCAGGAGATGCACTGCAGTGAGTGCAGAGAGTGCACTGGCACCAATGGGGATGCAGTGCAGTGAGTCTAGAAAGTGCACTGGCACCACTGGGGATGCACTTCAGTGAGTCCAGAGAGTGCACTGGCACCTTGGGTATGCAGTGCAGTGAGTCCAAGAGTGCACTAGCACCACTGGTGATGCACTGCAGTGAGTCCAGAGAGTGCACTGGCACGAGTGGGGATGCAGTGCAGTGAGTCCAGAGACTGCACAGGTACCACTGGGGATGCAGTGCAGTGAGTCTAGAGAGTTCATTGGCACCACTGGTGATGCACTGCAGTGAGTCCAGAGAGTGCACTGGCACCACTGGGGATGCAGTGCAGTGAGTCCAGAGAGTGCAGTGGCACCACTGGGGATGCACTGCAGTGAGTGCAGAGACTGCACTGGCACCACTGGGGATGCAATGCAGTGAGTCCAGAGACTGCACAGGCACCACTGGGGATGCAGTGCAGTGAGTCTAGAGAGTACACTGGCACCACTGGGGATGCAGTGCCGTGAGTCCAGAGAGTGCACTGGCACCACTGGGGTTGCACTGCAGTGAGTCCAGAGAGTGCACTGGCACCACTGGGGATGCAGTTTAGTGAGTCCAGAGAGTGCACTGGCACCACTGGGGATGCAGTGCAGTGAGTCCAGAGAGTGCACTGGCACCACTGGGGATTCACTGCAGTGAGTCCAGAGAGTGCACTGGCACCACCGGGGATTCACTGCAGTGAGTCCAGAGAGTGCACTGGCACCACTGGGGATGTGATGCAGTGAGTCCAGAGAGTACACAGGCACCACTGGTGATGCAGTTCAGTGAGTCCAGAGAGTGCACTGGCACCACTGGGGATGCAGTGCAGTGAGTCCAGAGAGTGCACTGGCACCACCGGGGATTCACTGCAGTGAGTCCAGAGAGTGCACTGGCACCACTGGGGATGCACTGCAGTGAGTACAGAGAGTGCACTGGCACCTCAGGGGCTGCACTGCAGTGAGTCCAGAGAGTGCACTGGCACCACTGGGGATGCACTGCAGTGAGTCCAGAGAGTGCACTGGCACCAGTGGGGATGCAGTGCAGTGAGTCTAGAGAGTGCACTGGCAGCACTGGGGATGCCGTTCAGTGAGTCCAGAGAGTGCACTGGCACCACTGGAGATGCACAGCAGTGAGTCCAGAGAGTGCACTGGCACCACCTGGGATGCCCTGCAGTGAGTCCAGAGAGTGCACTGGCACCTCAGGAGATGCACTGCAGTGAGTGCAGAGAGTGCACTGGCACCAATGGGGATGCAGTGCAGTGAGTCTAGAAAGTGCACTGGCACCACTGGGGATGCACTTCAGTGAGTCCAGAGAGTGCACTGGCACCTTGGGTATGCAGTGCAGTGAGTCCAAGAGTGCACTAGCACCACTGGTGATGCACTGCAGTGAGTCCAGAGAGTGCACTGGCACGAGTGGGGATGCAGTGCAGTGAGTCCAGAGACTGCACAGGTACCACTGGGGATGCAGTGCAGTGAGTCTAGAGAGTTCATTGGCACCACTGGTGATGCACTGCAGTGAGTCCAGAGAGTGCACTGGCACCACTGGGGATGCAGTGCAGTGAGTCCAGAGAGTGCAGTGGCACCACTGGGGATGCAGTGCAGTGAGTCCAGAGAGTGCACTGGCACCACTGGGGATGCAGTGTAGTGAGTCCAGAGAGTGCACTGGCACCACTGGGGATGCAGTGCATTGAGTCTAGAGAGTACACTGGCACCACTGGGAATGCAGTACAGTGAGTCCAGTGAGTGCACAAGCACCAGTGGGGATGCACTGCAGTGAGTCCAGAGAGTGCATTGACACCACTGGGGATGCACTGCAGTGAGTGCAGAGAGTGCACTGGCACCAATGGGGATGCACTGCAGTGACTGCACAGAGTGCCCTGGCACCACTGTGGATGCACTGCAGTGAGTCCAGAGAGTGCACTGGCACCACTGGAGATGCACTGCAGTGAGTGCAGAGACTGCACTGGCACCACTGGGGATGCAATGCAGTGAGTCCAGAGACTGCACAGGCACCACTGGGGATGCAGTGCAGTGAGTGCAGAGAGTACACTGGCACCACTGGGGATGCAGTGCCGTGAGTCCAGAGAGTGCACTGGCACCACTGGGGTTGCACTGCAGTGAGTCCAGAGAGTGCACTGGCACCACTGGGGATGCAGTTTAGTGAGTCCAGAGAGTGCACTGGCACCACTGGGGATGCAGTGCAGTGAGTCCAGAGAGTGCACTGGCACCACCGGGGATTCACTGCAGTGAGTCCAGAGAGTGCACTGGCACCACCGGGGATTCACTGCAGTGAGTCCAGAGAGTGCACTGGCACCACTGGGGATGCAGTTTAGTGAGTCCAGAGAGTGCACTGGCACCACTGGGGATGCAGTGCAGTGAGTCCAGAGAGTGCAGTGGCACCACTGGGGATGCAGTGCAGTGAGTCCAGAGAGTGCACTGGCACCACTGGAGATGCAGTGTAGTGAGTCCAGAGAGTGCACTGGCACCACTGGGGATGCAGTGCATTGAGTCTAGAGAGTGCACTGGCACCACTGGGAATGCAGTTCAGTGAGTCCAGTGAGTGCACAGGCACCACTGGGGATGCACTGCTGTGAGTACAGAGAGTGCATTGGCACCACTGGGGATGCACTGCAGTGAGTCCAGAGAGTGCAGTGGCACCACTGGGGATGCACTGCAGTGAGTGCAGAGAGTGCACTGGCACCAATGGGGATGCACTGCAGTGACTGCACAGAGTGCCCTGGCACCACTGTGGATGCACTGCAGTGAGTCCAGAGAGTGCACTGGCACCACTGGAGATGCACTGCAGTGAGTGCAGAGACTGCAGTGGCACCACTGGGGATGCAATGCAGTGAGTCCAGAGACTTCACTTGCACCACTGAGGATGCACTGCAGAGAGGCCAGAGAGTGCACTGGCACCACTGGGGATGCAATACAGTGAGTCCAGAGACTGCACAGGTTCCACTGGGGATGCAGTGCAGTGATTCCATGGAGTACACTGGCACCGCTGGGGTTGCAGTGCAGTGAGTCCAGAGAGTGCACTGGCACCACTGGGGATGCAGTTCAGTGAGTCCAGAGAGTGCACTGGCACCACTGGGGATGCACTGCAGTGAGTCCAGAGAGTGCACAGGCACCACTGAGAATGCACTGCAGTGAGTCCAGAGAGTGCACTGGCACCACTGGCGATGCACTGCAGTGAGTCCAGAGAGAGCACTGGCACCACTGGGGATACACTGCAGTGAGTCCAGAGATTGCACTGGCACCACTGGGATGCAGTGCAGTGAGTCCACAGAGTGCACTGGCACCACAGGAGATACACTGCAGTGAGTCCAGAGAGTGAACTGGCACCACTGGGGATGCAGCGCAGTGAGTCCAGAGAGTGCACTGTCTCCACTGGGGATGCAGCGCAATGACTACAGAGAGTGCACTGGCACCACTGGGGATGCAGTGCAGTGATTCCAGAGACTGCACTGGCACCAGTGGGGATGCATTGCAGTGGGTCCAGAGAGTGCACAGGCTCCACTGGGGATGCAGTGCAGTGAGTCCATGGAGTACACTGGCACCACTGGGGTTGCACTGCACTGAGTCCAGAGAGTGCACTGGCACCACTGGGGATGCACTGCAGTGAGTCCAGAGAGTGCACTGGCACCACCGGGGATTCACTGCAATGAGTCCAGAGAGTGCACAGGCACCTCTGGGAATGCACTGCAGTGAGTACAGAGAGTGCACTGGCACCTCAGGGGCTGCACTGCACTGAGTCCAGAGAGTGCACTGGCACCACTGGGGATGCACTGCAGTGAGTCCTGAGAGTGCACTGGCACCACTGGAGATGCACTGCAGTGAGTGCAGAGAGTGCACTAGCACCACTGGGACGCAGTGCAGTGAGTCCAGAGAGTGCACTGGCACCACTGGAGATGCACTGCAGTGAGTGCAGAGACTGCACTTGCACCACTGGGGATGCACTGCAGAGAGGCCAGAGAGTGCACTGGCACCACTGGGGATGCAATGCAGTGAGTCCAGAGACTGCACAGGCTCCACTGGGGATGCAGTGCAGTGATTCCATGGAGTACACTGGCACCGCTGGGGTTGCAATGCACTGAGTCCAGAGAGTGCACTGGCACCACTGGGGATGCAGTGCAGTGAGTCCAGAGAGTGCACTGTCAGAACTGGGGTTGCAGTGCAGTGAATCCAGAGAGTGCACTGGCACCACTGGGGATGCAGTGCAGTTAGTCCAGAGAGTGCACTGGCACAACTGGGGATGCAGTGCAGTGAGTCCAGAGAGTGCACTGGCACCACTGGGGATGCAGTGCAGTGAGTCCAGAGAGTGCAGTGGCACCAATGGGGATGCACTGCAGTGAGTCCAGAGAGTGCAGTGGCACCACTGGTGATGCAGTTCAGTGAGTCCAGAGAGTGCACTGGCACCACTGGGGATGCACAGCAGTGAGTCCAGAGAGTGCACTGGCACCACCTGGGATGCCCTGCAGTGAGTCCAGAGAGTGCACTGGCACCTCAGGAGATGCACTGCAGTGAGTGCAGAGAGTGCACTGGCACCAATGGGGATGCAGTGCAGTGAGTCTAGAAAGTGCACTGGCACCACTGGGGATGCACTTCAGTGAGTCCAGAGAGTGCACTGGCACCTTGGGTATGCAGTGCAGTGAGTCCAAGAGTGCACTAGCACCACTGGTGATGCACTGCATTGAGTCCAGAGAGTGCACTGGCACGAGTGGGGATGCAGTGCAGTGAGTCCAGAGACTGCACAGGTACCACTGGGGATGCAGTGCAGTGAGTCTAGAGAGTTCATTGGCACCACTGGTGATGCACTGCAGTGAGTCCAGAGAGTGCACTGGCACCACTGGGGATGCAGTGCAGTGAGTCCATAGAGTGCAGTGGCACCACTGGGGATGCACTGCAGTGAGTGCAGAGACTGCACTGGCACCACTGGGGATGCAATGCAGTGAGTCCAGAGACTGCACAGGCACCACTGGGGATGCAGTGCAGTGAGTCTAGAGAGTACACTGGCACCACTGGGGATGCAGTGCCGTGAGTCCAGAGAGTGCACTGGCACCACTGGGGTTGCACTGCAGTGAGTCCAGAGAGTGCACTGGCACCACTGGGGATGCAGTTTAGTGAGTCCAGAGAGTGCACTGGCACCACTGGGGATGCAGTGCAGTGAGTCCAGAGAGTGCACTGGCACCACCGGGGATTCACTGCAGTGAGTCCAGAGAGTGCACTGGCACCACCGGGGATTCACTGCAGTGAGTCCAGAGAGTGCACTGGCACCACTGGGGATGCAGTTTAGTGAGTCCAGAGAGTGCACTGGCACCACTGGGGATGCAGTGCAGTGTGTCCAGAGAGTGCACTGGCACCACTGGAGATGCCCTGCATTGAGTGCAGAGACTGCACTGGAACCACTGGGGATGCAATGCAGTGAATCCAGAGACTGCACAGGCACCACTGGGGATGTGATGCAGTGAGTCCAGAGAGTACACAGGCACCACTGGTGATGCAGTTCAGTGAGTCCAGAGAGTGCACTGGCACCACTGGGGATGCAGTGCAGTGAGTCCAGAGAGTGCACTGGCACCACCGGGGATTCACTGCAGTGAGTCCAGAGAGTGCACTGGCACCACTGGGGATGCACTGCAGTGAGTACAGAGAGTGCACTGGCACCTCAGGGGCTGCACTGCAGTGAGTCCAGAGAGTGCACTGGCACCACTGGGGATGCACTGCAGTGAGTCCAGAGAGTGCACTGGCACCAGTGGGGATGCAGTGCAGTGAGTCTAGAGAGTGCACTGGCACCACTGGGGATGCCGTTCAGTGAGTCCAGAGAGTGCACTGGCACCACTGGGGATGCACAGCAGTGAGTCCAGAGAGTGCACTGGCACCACCTGGGATGCCCTGCAGTGAGTCCAGAGAGTGCACTGGCACCTCAGGAGATGCACTGCAGTGAGTGCAGAGAGTGCACTGGCACCAATGGGGATGCAGTGCAGTGAGTCTAGAAAGTGCACTGGCACCACTGGGGATGCACTTCAGTGAGTCCAGAGAGTGCACTGGCACCTTGGGTATGCAGTGCAGTGAGTCCAAGAGTGCACTAGCACCACTGGTGATGCACTGCAGTGAGTCCAGAGAGTGCACTGGCACGAGTGGGGATGCAGTGCAGTGAGTCCAGAGACTGCACAGGTACCACTGGGGATGCAGTGCAGTGAGTCTAGAGAGTTCATTGGCACCACTGGTGATGCACTGCAGTGAGTCCAGAGAGTGCACTGGCACCACTGGGGATGCAGTGCAGTGAGTCCAGAGAGTGCAGTGGCACCACTGGGGATGCAGTGCAGTGAGTCCAGAGAGTGCACTGGCACCACTGGGGATGCAGTGTAGTGAGTCCAGAGAGTGCACTGGCACCACTGGGGATGCAGTGCATTGAGTCTAGAGAGTACACTGGCACCACTGGGAATGCAGTACAGTGAGTCCAGTGAGTGCACAAGCACCAGTGGGGATGCACTGCAGTGAGTCCAGAGAGTGCATTGACACCACTGGGGATGCACTGCAGTGAGTGCAGAGAGTGCACTGGCACCAATGGGGATGCACTGCAGTGACTGCACAGAGTGCCCTGGCACCACTGTGGATGCACTGCAGTGAGTCCAGAGAGTGCACTGGCACCACTGGAGATGCACTGCAGTGAGTGCAGAGACTGCACTGGCACCACTGGGGATGCAATGCAGTGAGTCCAGAGACTGCACAGGCACCACTGGGGATGCAGTGCAGTGAGTGCAGAGAGTACACTGGCACCACTGGGGATGCAGTGCCGTGAGTCCAGAGAGTGCACTGGCACCACTGGGGTTGCACTGCAGTGAGTCCAGAGAGTGCAGTGGCACCACTGGGGATGCAGTTTAGTGAGTCCAGAGAGTGCACTGGCACCACTGGGGATGCAGTGCAGTGAGTCCAGAGAGTGCACTGGCACCACCGGGGATTCACTGCAGTGAGTCCAGAGAGTGCACTGGCACCACCGGGGATTCACTGCAGTGAGTCCAGAGAGTGCACTGGCACCACTGGGGATGCAGTTTAGTGAGTCCAGAGAGTGCACTGGCACCACTGGGGATGCAGTGCAGTGTGTCCAGAGAGTGCACTGGCACCACTGGAGATGCCCTGCATTGAGTGCAGAGACTGCACTGGAACCACTGGGGATGCAATGCAGTGAATCCAGAGACTGCACAGGCACCACTGGGGATGTGATGCAGTGAGTCCAGAGAGTACACAGGCACCACTGGTGATGCAGTTCAGTGAGTCCAGAGAGTGCACTGGCACCACTGGGGATGCAGTGCAGTGAGTCCAGAGAGTGCACTGGCACCACCGGGGATTCACTGCAGTGAGTCCAGAGAGTGCACTGGCACCACTGGGGATGCACTGCAGTGAGTACAGAGAGTGCACTGGCACCTCAGGGGCTGCACTGCAGTGAGTCCAGAGAGTGCACTGGCACCACTGGGGATGCACTGCAGTGAGTCCAGAGAGTGCACTGGCACCAGTGGGGATGCAGTGCAGTGAGTCTAGAGAGTGCACTGGCACCACTGGGGATGCCGTGCAGTGAGTCCAGAGAGTGCACTGGCACCTCTGGGGATGCAGTGCAGTGACTCCATAGAGTGCACTGGCACCACTGGGGATTCACTGCAGTGAGTCCAGAGAGTGCACTGGCACCACTGGGATGCAGTGCAGTGAGTCCACAGAGTGCACTGGCACCACCGGGGATACACTGCAGTGAGTCCAGAGAGTGCACTGGCACCACTGGGGATGCAGCGCAGTGAGTCCAGAGAGTGCACTGTCTCCACTGGGGATGCAGCGCAATGACTAAGGAGAGTGCACTGGCACCACTGGGGATGCACTGCAGTGAGTCCAGAGAGTGCACTGGCACCACTGGGGATGCGGTGCAGTGAGTCCAGAGAGTGCACAGGCACCACTGGGAATGCACTGCAGTGAGTCCACAGAGTGCACTGGCACCACTGGGGATGCACTGCAGTGAGTGCAGAGACTGCACTTGCACCACTGGTGATGCACTGCAGAGAGGCCAGAGAGTGCACTGGCACCACTGGGGATGCAGTGCAGTGAGTCCAGAGAGTGCACTGGCACCTTGGGGATGCAGTGCAGTGAGTCCAAGAGTGCACTAGCACCACTAGGGATGCAGTGCAGTGAGTCCAGAGAGTGCACTGGCACCACTGGTGATGCACTGCAGTGAGTCCAGAGACTGCACAGGTACCACTGGGGATGCAGTGCAGTGAGTCTAGAGAGTTCAGTGGCACCACTGGGGATGCACTGCAGTGAGTGCAGAGAGTGCACTGGCACCACTGGGGATGCAGTGCAGTGAGTCCAGAGAGTGCAGTGGCACCACTGGGGATGCAGTGCAGTGAGTCCAGAGAGTGCACTGGCACCACTGGGGATGTAGTGTAGTGAGTCCAGAGAGTGCACTGGCACCACTGGGGATGCAGTGCATTGAGTCTAGAGAGTGCACTGGCACCACTGGGAATGCAGTACAGTGAGTCCAGTGAGTGCACAGGCACCACTGGGGATGCAGTGCAGTGAGTCCAGAGAGTGCAGTGGCACCACTGGGGTTTTAGTGCAGTGAGTCCAGAGAGTGCACTGGCACCACTGGGGATGCAGTGCAGTGAGTCCAGAGAGTGCACTGGCACCACTGGGGATGCACTGCACTGAGTCCAGAGAGTGCACTGGCACCACTGGGGATGCAGTGTAGTGAGTCCAGAGAGTGCACTGGCACCACTGGGGATGCAGTGCAGTGAGTCCAGAGAGTGCACTGGCACCACTGTGAATGCACTGCACTGAGTCCAGAGAGTGCAGTGGCACCAATGGGGATGCAGTGCAGTGAGTCCAGAGAGTGCACTGGCACCACTGGGGATGCACCGCAATGACTACAGAGAGTGCACTGGCACCTCTGGGGATGCAGTTCCGTGAGTGCAGAGAGTGCACTGGCACCACTGGGGATGCACAGCAGTGAGTCCAGAGAGTGCACTGGCACCACCTGGGATGCCCTGCAGTGAGTCCAGAGAGTGCACTGGCACCTCAGGGGATGCACTGCAGTGAGTGCAGAGAGTGCAATGGCATCAATGGGAATGCACTTCAGTGACTACAGAGAGTGCACTGGCACCTTGGGGATGCAGTGCAGTGAGTCCAATAGTGCACTGGCATCACTAGGGATGCAGTGTAGTGAGTCCAGAGAGTGCACTGGCACCGCTGGGGATGCAGTGCAGTGAATCCAGAGAGTGCACTGGCACCACTGGGGATGCAGTGCAGTGAGTGCAGAGAGTTCACTGGCACCACTGGGGATGCAGTGCAGTGATTCCAGAGAGTGCAGTGGCACCACTGGTGATAGAGGGCAGTGAGTCCAGATTGTGCACTGGCACCACTGGGGATGCAGTGCAGTGAGTCCAGAGAGTGCAGTGGCACCACTGGGGATGCAGTGCAGTGAATCCAGAAAGTGCACTGGCACCACTGGGGATGCAGTGCAGTGAGTGCAGAGAGTGCACTGGCACCACTGGGGATGCAGTGCAGTGATTCCAGAGAGTGCAGTGGCACCACTGGTGATGCAGTGCAGTGAGTCCAGAGAGTGCACTGGCACCACTGGGGATGCAGTGCAGTGAGTCCAGAGAGTGCAGTGGTACGACTGGGGATGCACTGCAGTGAGTCCAGAGAGTGCACTGGCACGACTGGGGATGCGGTGTAGTGAGTCCAGAGAGTGCACTGGCACCACTGGGGTTGCAGTTCAGTGAGTCTAGAGAGTGCAATGGCACCACTGGGAATGCAGTACAGTGAGTCCAGTGAGTGCACTGGCACCACTGGGGATGCAGTGCAGTGAGTCCAGAGAGTGCAGTGGCACCACTGGGGATGCAGTGCAGTGAGTCCAGAGAGTGCACTGGCACCACTGGGAATGCAGTGCAGGGAGTCCAGAGAGTGCATTGGCAACACTGGGAATGCACTGCACTGAGTACAGAGAGTGCACTGGCACCACTGGGGATGCAGTGCAGTGAGTCCAGAGAGTGCACTGGCACCACTGGGGATTCTCTGCAGTGAGTCCAGAGAGTGCACTGGCTCCACTGGGGATGCAGTGCAGTGAGTCCAGAGAGTGCACTGGCACCTTACGGATGCAGTGCAGTGAGTACAGAGAGTGCATTGGCACCACTGGGGATGCACTGCAGTTAGTCCAGAGAGTACATTAGCACCACTGGGGATGCAGTGCAGTGAGTCCAGAGAGTGCACTGTCACCACTGGGGATGCAGTGCAGTGAGTCCAGAGAGAGCACTGGCACCACTGGGGATGCAGTGTAGTGTGTCCAGAGAGTGCACTGGCACCACTGGGGATGCAGTGCAGTGAGTCTAGAGAGTGCACTGGCACCACTGGGAATGCAGTACAGTGAGTCCAGTGAGTGCACTGGCACCACTGGGGATGCAGTGCAATGAGTCCAGAGAGTGCAGTGGCACCACTGGGGATGCAGTGCAGTGAGTCCAGAGAGTGCACTGGCACCACTGGGGATGCAGTGCAGTGAGTCCAGAGACTGCACTGGCACCACTGGGAATGCACTGCAGTGAGTCGAGAGAGTGCACTGGCACCAATGGGGATGCAGTGCAGTGAGTCCAGAGAGTGCAGTGGCACCACTGGGGATGCAGTGCAGTGAGTCCAGAGAGTGCACTGGCACCACTGGGGATGCAGTGCAGTGAGTCCAGAGAGTGCAGTGGCACCAATGGGGATGCAATGCAGTGAGTCCAGAGAGTGCAGTGGCACCAATGGGGATGCACTGCAGTGAGTCCAGAGAGTGCAGTGGCACCACTGGGGATGCACTGCAGTGAGTGCAGAGAGTGCACTGGCACCACTGGGGATGCAGTTCAGTGAGTCCAGAGAGTGCACTGGCACCACTAGGGATGCACAGCAGTGAGTCCAGAGAGTGCACTGGCACCACTGGGGATGCACAGCAGTGAGTCCAGAGAGTGCACTGGCACCTCAGGGGATGCACTGCAGTGAGTGCAGAGAGTGCACTGGCACCAATGGGGATGCACTGCAGTGAGTCCAGAAAGTGCACTGGCACTACTGGGGATGCACTTCAGTGAGTCCAGAGAGTGCACTGGCACCACTGGGGATGCAGTGCAGTGAGTCCAAGAGTGCACTAGCACCACTAGGGATGCACTGCAGTGAGTCCAGAGAGTGCACTGGCACCAGTGGGGATGCAGTGCAGTGAGTCCAGAGACTGCACAGGTACCACTGGGGATGCAGCGCAGTGAGTCCAGAGAGTTCAGTGGCTCCACTGGTGATGCAGTGCAGTGAGTCCAGAGAGTGCACTGGCACCACTGGGGATGCACTGAAGTGAGTCCAGAGAGTGCACTGGCACCACTGGGGATGCACTGCAGTGAGTCCAGAGAGTGCACAGGCACCACTGCGGATGCAGTGCAGTGAGTCCAGAGAGTGCACTGGCACCACTGGGGATGCAGTGCATTGAGTCTAGAGAGTGCACTGGCACCACTGGGAATGCACTGCAGTGAGTCCAGTGAGTGCACAGGCACCACTGGGGATGCAGTGCAGTGAGTCCAGAGAGTGCAGTGGCACCACTGGGGTTTTGGTGCAGTGAGTCCAGAGAGTGCACTGGCACCACTGGGGATGCAGTGCAGTGAGTCCAGAGAGTGCACTGGCACCACTGGGGATGCACTGCACTGAGTCCAGAGAGTGCACTGGCACCACTGGGGATGCAGTGTAGTGAGTCCAGAGAGTGCACTGGCACCACTGGGGATGCAGTGCAGTGAGTCCAGAGACTGCACTGGCACCACTGGGGATGCAGTGCAGTGAGTCCAGAGAGTGCACTGGCCCCACTGGGGATGCAGTGCAGTGAGTCCAGAGAGTGCACTGGCACCACTGGGGATGCAGTTCAGTGAGTCCAGAGAGTGCACTAGCACCACTGGGGATGCAGTGCAGTGAGTCCAGAGAGTGCACTGGCACCTTACGGATGCAGTGCAGTGAGTCCAGAGAGTGCATTGGCACCACTGGGGATGCACTGCAGTTAGTCCAGAGAGTACACTAGCACCACTGGGGATGCAGTGCAGTGAGTCCAGAGAGTGCACTGGCACCACTGGGGATGCAGTGCAGTGACTCCAGAGAGTGCACTGGCACCACGGGTGATGCAGTGCAGTGAGTCCAGAGAGTGCACTGTCACCACAGGGGATGCAGTGCAGTGAGTCCACAGAGTGCACTGGCACCACTGGGGATGCACAGCAGTGAGTCCAGAGAGTGCACTGGCACCACCTGGGATGCCCTGCAGTGAGTCCAGAGAGTGCACTGGCACCACTGGGGATGCAGTGCAGTGAGTCCAGAGAGTGCACTGGCACCACAGGGGATTCACTGCAGTGAGTCCAGAGAGTGCACTGGCACCACTGGAGATGCACTGCAGTGAGTCCAGAGAGTGCACTGGCACCACTGGGGATGCAGTGTAGTGAGTCCAGAGAGTGCACTGGCACCACTGGGGATGCAGTGCATTGAGTCTGGAGAGTGCACTGGCACCAATGGGAATGCAGTACAGTGAGTCCAGTGAGTGCACAGGCACCACTGGGGATGCAGTGCAGTGAGTCCAGAGAGTGCAGTGGCACCACTGGGGTTTTAGTGCAGTGAGTCCAGAGAGTGCACTGGCACCACTGGGGATGCAGTGCAGTGAGTCCAGAGAGTGCACTGGCACCACTGGGGATGCACTGCACTGAGTCCAGAGAGTGCACTGGCACCACTGGGAATGCACTGCACTGAGTCCACAGAGTGCACTGGCACCACTGGGGATGCAGTGCAGTGCGTCCAGAGAGTGCAGTGGCACCACTGGGGATGCAGTGCAGTGAGTCCAGAGAGTGCACTGGCAACACTGGGGATGCACTGCAGTGAGTCCAGAGAGTGCACTGGCACCTTACGGATGCAGTGCAGTGAGTACAGAGAGTGCATTGGCACCACTGGGGATGCACTGCAGTGAGTCCAGAGAGTGCAGTGGCACCACTGGGGATGCAGTGCAGTGAGTCCAGGAGTGCACTGGCACCACTGGGGATGCAGTGCAGTGAGTCCAGAGAGTGCACTGGCACCACTGGGGATGCACAGCAGTGAGTCCAGAGAGTGCACTGGCACCTCAGGGGATGCACTGCAGTGAGTGCAGAGAGTGCACTGGCACCAATGGGGATGCACTGCATTGACTGCACAGAGTGCCCTGGCACCACTGTGGATGCACTGCAGTGAGTCCAGAGAGTGCACTGGCACCACTGGAGATGCACTGCAGTGAGTGCAGAGACTGCACGGGCACCACTGGGGATGCAATGCAGTGAGTCCAGAGACTGCACAGGCACCACTGGGGATGCAGTGCAATGAGTGCAGAGAGTACACTGGCACCACTGGGGATGCACTGCAGTGAGTCCAGAGACTGCACAGGCACCACTGGGGATGCAGTGCAATGAGTGCAGAGAGTACACTGGCACCACTGGGGATGCACTGCAGTGAGTCCAGAGAGTACACTGGCACCACTGGGGTTGCACTGCAGTGAGTCCAGAGAGTGCATTGGCACCACTGGGGATGCAGTTCAGTGAGTCCAGAGAGTGCACTGGCACCACTGGGGATGCAGTGCAGTGACTCCAGAGAGTGCACTGGCACCACCGGGGATTCACTGCAGTGAGTCCAGAGAGTGCACTGGCACCACTGGAGATGCACTGCAGTGAGTCCAGAGAGTGCACTGGCACCACTGGGGATGCAGTGCAGTGAGTCCAGAGAGTGCACTGGCACCACAGGGGATACACTGCAGTTAGTCCAGAGATTGCACAGGTACCACTGGGGATGCACTGCAGTGAGTCCAGAGACTGCACTGTCACCACTGGGGATGCAGTGCAGTGGGTCCAGAGAGTGCACTGGCACCACTGGAGATGCACTGCATTGAGTGCAGAGACTGCACTGGAACCACTGGGGATGCAATGCAGTGAATCCAGAGACTGCACAGGCACCACTGGGGATGTGATGCAGTGAGTCCAGAGAGTACACAGGCACCACTGGTGATGCAGTTCAGTGAGTCCAGAGAGTGCACTGGCACCACTGGGGATGCAGTGCAGTGAGTCCAGAGAGTGCACTGGCACCACGGGGGATGCAGTGCAGTGAGTCCAGAGAGTGCACTGGCACCACTGGTGATGCACTGCAGTGAGTCCAGAGAGTGCACTGGCACCAGTGGGGATGCATTGCAGTGGGTCCAGAGAGTGCACTGGCACCACTGGAGATGCACTGCAGTGAGTGCAGAGACTGCACAGGCTCCACTGGAGATGCAGTGCAGTGAGTCCATGGAGTACACTGGCACCACTGGGGATGCACTGCAGAGAGGCCAGAGAGTGCACTGGCACCACTGGGGATGCAATACAGTGAGTCTAGAGAGTGCACAGGCACCTCTGGGAATGCACTGCAGTGAGTACAGAGAGTGCACTGGCACCTCAGGGGCTGCACTGCAGTGAGTCCTGAGAGTGCACTGGCACCACTGTGGATGCAGTGCAGTGAGTCCAGAGAGTGCACTAGCACCACTGGGACGCAGTGCAGTGAGTCCAGAGAGTGCACTGGCACCACTGGGGATGCAGTGCACTGACTCCAGAGAGTGCACTTGCACCACTGGGGATGCACTGCAGAGAGGCCAGAGAGTGCACTGGCACCACTGGGGATGCAGTTCAGTGAGTCCAGAGAGTGCACTGGCACCACTGGGAATGCACTGCAGTGAGTACAGAGAGTGCACTGGCACCTCAGGGGCTGCACTGCAGTGAGTCCAGAGAGTGCACTGGCACCATTGGGGATGCAGTGCAGTGAGTCCAGAGAGTGCACTGGCACCACTGGGGATGCACTGCAGTGAGTCCAGAGAGTGCACTGGCACCACTGGGGATGCAGTGCAGTGAGTCCAGAGAGTGCACTGGCACCACTGGGGATGCACTGCAGTGAGTCCAGAGAGTGCACTGGCACCACTGGGGATGCAGTGCCGTGAGTCCAGAGAGTGCCCTGTCACCACTGGGGATGCAGTGCAGTGTGTCCAGAGAGTGCACTGACACCACTGGGAATGCAGTGCAGTGAGTCCAGAGAGTGCACTGGCACCACTGGGGATGCACTGCAGTGACTCTAAAGAGTGCACTAGCACCACTGGAGATGCACTGCAGTGAATCCAGAGAGTGCACTGACACCACTGGGGATGCACTGCAGTGAGTCCAGAGAGTGCACTGGCACCACTGGGGATGCAGTGCAGTGAGTCCAGAGAGTGCACTGGCACCACGGGTGATGCACAGCAGTGAGTCCAGAGAGTGCACTGGCACCACTGGGGATGCAGTGCATTGAGTGCAGAGAGTGCGCTGGCTCCAGTGGGGATGCACTGCAGTGAGTCCAGAGAGTGCACTGGCACCACGGGTGATGCACTGCAGTGAGTCCAGAGAGTGCACTGGCACCACTGGGGATGCAGTGCAGTGAGTCCAGAGAGTGCACTGGCACCGCTGGGGATGCAGTGCAGTGACTCCAGAGAGTGCACTATCACCACTGGGGATGCAGTGCAGTGACTCCAGAGAGTGCACTGGCAACACTGGGGATGCACTGCTGTGAGTGCGGAGAGTGCACTGGCACCACTGGGGATGCAGTGCAGTGAGTCCAGCGAGTGCACTGGCACCACTGGGGATGCACTGCAGTGAGTCCAGAGAGTGCACTGGCACCACTGGGGATGCAGTGCAGTGAGTCCAGAGAGTGCACTGGCACCACTGGGGATGCACTGCAGTGAGTGCAGAGAGTGCACTGGCACCACTGGGGATGCACTGCAGTGAGTCCAGAGAGTACACTGGCACAACTGGGGATGCACTGCAGTGAGTCCAGAGAGTGCACTGGAAACACTGGGGATGCAGTGCCGTGAGTCCAGAGAGTGCCCTGGCACCACAGGCGATGCAGTGCAGTGAGTCCAGAGAGTGCACTGGCACCTCTGGGGATGCACTGCGGTGAGTCCAGAGAGTGCACTGGCACCACTGGGGATGCACTGCAGTGAGTCCAGAGAGTGCACTGGACCACTGGGGTTGCAGTGCAGTGAGTCCAGAGAGTGCACTGGCACCACTGGGAAGGCACTGGAGTGAGTCCAGAAAGTGCACTGGCACCACTGGGGATGCAATGCAGTGAGTCCAGAGAGTGCACTGGCACCACTGGGGATGCACTGCAGTGAGTCCAGAGATAGAGCTGGCACCACTGGGGATGCAGTGCAGTGAGTCCAGAGAGTGCACTGGCACCACGGGGGATGCAGTGCAGTGAGTGCAGAGAGTGCACTGGCACCACTGGTGATTCACTGCAGTGAGTCCAGAGAGTGCACTGACACCACTGGGGATGCAGTGCAGTGAGTCCAGAGAGTGCACTGGCACCACTGGGGATGCAGTGCAGTGAGTGCAGAGAGTGCACTGGCACCACTGGGGATGCAGTGCAGTGAGTGCAGAGAGTGCACTGGCACCACTGGGGATGCAGTGCAGTGAGTCCAGAGAGTGCACTGGCACCACTGGGGATGCACCCCGGTGAGTCCAGAGAGTGCACTGGCACCACTGGGGATGCAGTGCAGTGAGTCCAGAGAGTGCACTGGCACCACTGGGGATGCAGTGCTGTTAGTCCAGAGAGTGCACTGGCACCACTGGGGATGCACTGCAGTGAGTCCAGAGAGTGCACTGGCACCACTGGGGATGCAGTGCAGTGAGTGCAGAGAGTGCACTGGCACCACTGCGGATGCACTGCAGTGAGTCCAGAGAGTGCACTGGCACCACTGGGGATGCAGTGCAGTGAGTCCAGAGAGTGCACTGGCACCACTGGGGATGCACAGCAGTGAGTCCAGAGAGTGCACTGGCACCACTGGGGATGCAGTGCATTGAGTGCAGAGAGTGCGCTGGCTCCAGTGGGGATGCACTGCAGTGAGTCCAGAGAGTGCACTGGCACCACGGGTGATGCACTGCAGTGAGTCCAGAGAGTGCACTGGCACCACTGGGGATGCAGTGCAGTGAGTCCAGAGAGTGCACTGGCACCGCTGGGGATGGAGTGCAGTGAGTCCAGAGAGTGCACTGTCACCACTGGGGATGCAGTGCAGTGACTCCAGAGAGTGCACTGGCAACACTGGGGATGCACTGCAGTGAGTCCAGAGAGTGCACTGGCACCACTGGGGATGCAATGCAGTGAGTCCAGCGAGTGCACTGGCACCACTGGGGATGCACTGCAGTGAGTCCATGGAGTACACTGGCACCACTGGGGTTGCACTGCGCTGAGTCCAGAGAGTGCACTGGCACCACTGGGGATGCACTGCAGTGAGTCCAGAGAGTGCACTGGCACCACTGTGGATGCAGTGCAGTGAGTCCAGAGAGTGCACTAGCACCACTGGGACGCAGTGCAGTGAGTCCAGAGAGTGCACTGGCACCACTGGGGATGCAGTGCACTGACTCCAGAGAGTGCACTTGCACCACTGGGGATGCACTGCAGAGAGGCCAGAGAGTGCACTGGCACCACTGGGGATGCACTGCAGTGAGTCCAGAGAGTGCACTGGCACCACCGGTGATGCACTGCAGTGAGTCTAGAGAGTGCACAGGCACCTCTGGGAATGCACTGCAGTGAGTACAGAGAGTGCACTGGCACCTCAGGGGCTGCACTGCAGTGAGTCCTGAGAGTGCACTGGCACCACTGTGGATGCAGTGCAGTGAGTCCAGAGAGTGCACTAGCACCACTGGGACGCAGTGCAGTGAGTCCAGAGAGTGCACTGGCACCACTGGGGATGCAGTGCACTGACTCCAGAGAGTGCACTTGCACCACTGGGGATGCACTGCAGAGAGGCCAGAGAGTGCACTGGCACCACTGGGGATGCAGTTCAGTGAGTCCAGAGAGTGCACTGGCACCACTGGGAATGCACTGCAGTGAGTACAGAGAGTGCACTGGCACCTCAGGGGCTGCACTGCAGTGAGTCCAGAGAGTGCAGTGGCACCATTGGGGATGCAGTGTAGTGAGTCCAGAGAGTGCACTGGCACCACTGGGGATGCAGTGCAGTGAGTCCAGAGAGTGCACTGGCACCACTGGGGATGCAGTGCAGTGAGTCCAGAGAGTGCACTGGCACCACTGGGGATGCACTGCAGTGAGTCCAGAGAGTGCACTGGCACCACTGGGGATGCAGTGCCGTGAGTCCAGAGAGTGCCCTGTCACCACTGGGGATGCAGTGCAGTGAGTCCAGAGAGTGCACTGGCACCACTGGGAATGCAGTGCAGTGAGTCCAGAGAGTGCACTGGCACCACTGGGGATGCACTGCAGTGACTCTAAAGAGTGCACTAGCACCACTGGAGATGCACTGCAGTGACTCCAGAGAGTGCACTGGCACCACTGGGGATGCAGTGCAGTGAGTCCAGAGAGTGCACTGGCACCACTGGGGATGCAGTGCAGTGAGTCCAGAGAGTGCACTGGCACCACGGGTGATGCACAGCAGTGAGTCCAGAGAGTGCACTGGCACCACTGGGGATGCAGTGCATTGAGTGCAGAGAGTGCGCTGGCTCCAGTGGGGATGCACTGCAGTGAGTCCAGAGAGTGCACTGGCACCACGGGTGATGCACTGCAGTGAGTCCAGAGAGTGCACTGGCACCACTGGGGATGCAGTGCAGTGAGTCCAGAGAGTGCACTGGCACCGCTGGGGATGCAGTGCAGTGACTCCAGAGAGTGCACTATCACCACTGGGGATGCACTGCAGTGACTCCAGAGAGTGCACTGGCAACACTGGGGATGCACTGCTGTGAGTGCGGAGAGTGCACTGGCACCACTGGGGATGCAGTGCAGTGAGTCCAGCGAGTGCACTGGCACCACTGGGGATGCACTGCAGTGAGTCCAGAGAGTGCACTGGCACCACTGGGGATGCAGTGCAGTGAGTCCAGAGCGTGCACTGGCACCACTGGGGATGCACTGCAGTGAGTGCAGAGAGTGCACTGGCACCACTGGGGATGCACTGCAGTGAGTCCAGAGAGTACACTGGCACAACTGGGGATGCACTGCAGTGAGTCCAGAGAGTGCACTGGAAACACTGGGGATGCAGTGCCGTGAGTCCAGAGAGTGCCCTGGCACCACTGGCGATGCAGTGCAGTGAGTCCAGAGAGTGCACTGGCACCTCTGGGGATGCACTGCGGTGAGTCCAGAGAGTGAGATGGCACCAATGGGGATGCACTGCAGTTAGTCCAGAGAGTGCACTGGACCACTGGGGATGCAGTGCAGTGAGTCCAGAGAGTGCACTGGCACCACTGGGAAGGCACTGGAGTGAGTCCAGAAAGTGCACTGGCACCACTGGGGATGCAATGCAGTGAGTCCAGAGAGTGCACTGGCACCACGGGGGATGCACTGCAGTGAGTCCAGAGATAGAGCTGGCACCACTGGGGATGCAGTGCAGTGAGTCCAGAGAGTGCACTGGCACCACGGGGATGCAGTGCAGTGAGTGCAGAGAGTGCACTGGCACCACTGGTGATTCACTGCAGTGAGTCCAGAGAGTGCACTGGCACCACTGGGGATGCAGTGCAGTGAGTCCAGAGAGTGCACTGGCACCACTGGGGATGCAGTGCAGTGAGTGCAGAGAGTGCACTGGCACCACTGGGGATGCAGTGCAGTGAGTCCAGAGAGTGCACAGGCACCACTGGGGATGCACCCCAGTGAGTCCAGAGAGTGCACTGGCACCACTGGGGATGCAGTGCAGTGAGTCCAGAGAGTGCACTGGCACCACTGGGGATGCAGTGCTGTTAGTCCAGAGAGTGCACTGGCACCACTGGGGATGCACTGCAGTGAGTCCAGAGAGTGCACTGGCACCACTGGGGATGCAGTGCAGTGAGTGCAGAGAGTGCACTGGCACCACTGCGGATGCACTGCAGTGAGTCCAGAGAGTGCACTGGCACCACTGGGGATGCAGTGCAGTGAGTCCAGAGAGTGCACTGGCACCACTGGGGTGCAGTGCAGTGAGTCCAGAGAGTGCACTGGCACCACTGGGGATGCAGTGCATTGAGTGCAGAGAGTGCGCTGGCTCCAGTGGGGATGCACTGCAGTGAGTCCAGAGAGTGCACTGGCACCACGGGTGACGCACTGCAGTGAGTCCAGAGAGTGCACTGGCACCACTGGGGATGCAGTGCAGTGAGTCCAGAGAGTGCACTGGCACCGCTGGGGATGGAGTGCAGTGAGTCCAGAGAGTGCACTATCACCACTGGGGATGCAGTGCAGTGACTCCAGAGAGTGCACTGGCAACACTGGGGATGCACTGCAGTGAGTCCAGAGAGTGCACTGGCACCACTGGGGATGCAGTGCAGTGAGTCCAGCGAGTGCACTGGCACCACTGGGGATGCACTGCAGTGAGTCCAGAGAGTGCACTGGCACCACTGGGGATGCAGTGCAGTGAGTCCAGAGAGTGCACTGGCACCACTGGAGATGCACTGCAGTGAGTGCAGAGAGTGCACTGGCACCAGTGGGGATGCAGTGCAGTGAGTCCAGAGAGTGCACTGACACCACTGGGGATGCACTGCAGTGAGTCCAGAGAGTGCACTGGAAACACTGGGGATGCAGTGCCGTGAGTCCAGAGAGTGCCCTGTCACCACTGGGGATGCAGTGCAGTGAGTCCAGAGAGTGCACTGGCACCACTGGTGATGCACTGCAGTGACTCTAAAGAGTGCACTAGCACCACTGGAGATGCACTGCAGTGACTCCAGAGAGTGCACTGGCACCACGGGTGATGCACAGCAGTGAGTCCAGAGAGTGCACTGGCACCACTGGGGATGCAGTTCATTGAGTGCAGAGAGTGCGCTGGCTCCAGTGGGGATGCACTGCAGTGAGTCCAGAGAGTGCACTGGCACCACGGGTGATGCACTGCAGTGAGTCCAGAGAGTGCACTGGCACCACTGGGGATGCAGTGCAGTGAGTCCAGAGAGTGCACTGGCACCGCTGGGGATGCAGTGCAGTGACTCCAGAGAGTGCACTGGCAACACTGGGGATGCACTGCTGTGAGTGCGGAGAGTGCACTGGCACCACTGGGGATGCAGTGCAGTGAGTCCAGCGAGTGCACTGGCACCACTGGGGATGCACTGCAGTGAGTCCAGAGAGTGCACTGGCACCACTGGGGATGCAGTGCAGTGAGTCCAGAGAGTGCACTGGCACCACTGGGGATGCACTGCAGTGAGTGCAGAGAGTGCACTGGCACCACTGGGGATGCAGTGCAGTGAGTCCAGAGAGTGCACTGGCACAACTGGGGATGCACTGCAGTGAGTCCAGAGAGTGCACTGGAAACACTGGGGATGCAGTGCCGTGAGACCAGAGAGTGCCCTGGCACCACTGGCGATGCAGTGCAGTGAGTCCAGAGAGTGCACTGGCACCTCTGGGGATGCACTGCGGTGAGTCCAGAGAGTGAGATGGCACCAATGGGGATGCACTGCAGTGAGTCCAGAGAGTGCACTGGCACCACTGGGGATGCAGTGCAGTGAGTCCAGAGAGTGCACTGGCACCACTGGGAATGCACTGGAGTGAGTCCAGAAAGTGCACTGGCACCACTGGGGATGCAATGCAGTGAGTCCAGAGAGTGCACTGGCACCACGGGGGATTCACTGCAGTGAGTCCAGAGATAGAGCTGGCACCACTGGGGATGCACTGCAGTGAGTCCAGAGAGTGCACTGGAACCACGGGGGATGCAGTGCAGTGAGTCCAGAGAGTGCACTGGCACCACTGGTGATTCACTGCAGTGAGTCCAGAGAGTGCACTGGCACCACTGGGGATGCAGTGCAGTGAGTCCAGAGAGTGCACTGGCACCACTGGGGATGCAGTGCAGTGAGTCCAGAGAGTGCACTGGCACCACTGGGGATGCACAGCAGTGAGTCCAGAGAGTGCACTGGCACCACTGGGGATGCAGTGCAGTGAGTCCAGAGAGTGCACTGGCACCACTGTGGATGCAGTGCAGTGAGTCCAGAGAGTGCACTGGCACCACTGGGGATGCACTGCAGTTAGTCCAGAGAGTGCACTGGCACCACTGGGGATGCAGTGCAGTGAGTCCAGAGAGTGCACTGGCACCACTGGGGATGCAGTGCAGTGAGTCCAGAGAGTGCACTGGCACCAGTGGGGATGCAGTGCAGTGAGTCCAGAGAGTGCACTGGCACCACTGGGGATGCAGTGCAGTGAGTCCAGAGAGTGCACTGGCACCACTGGGGATGCACAGCAGTGAGTCCAGAGAGTGCACTGGCACCACTGGGGATGCAGTGCAGTGAGTCCAGAGAGTACACTGGCACCACAGGGGATGCAGTGCAGTGAGTCCAGAGAGTGCACTGGCACCACTGGGGATGCAGTGCAGTGAGTCCAGAGAGTGCACTGGCACCAATGGGGATGCAGTGCAGTGAGTCCAGAGAGTGCACTGGCACCACGGGTGATGCAGAGCAGTGAGTCCAGAGAGTGCACTGGCACCACTGGGGATGCAGTGCAGTGAGTGCAGAGAGTGCACTGGCACCACTGGGGATGAACTGCAGTGAGTCCAGAGAGAGAGCTATCACCACTGGGGATGCAGTGCAGTGAGTCCAGAGAGTGTAGTGGCACCACTGGGGATGCAGTGCAGTGAGTCCAGAGAGTGCACTGGCACCACGGCGGATGCACTGTATTGAGTCCAGAGAGTGCACTGGCATCACTGGGGATGCACTGCAGTGAGTCCAGAAAGTGCTCTGGCACCGCTGGTGATGCAGTGCAGTGAGTCCAGAGAGTGCACTGGCACCAGTGGGGATACAGTGCAGTGATTCCAGAGAGTGCACTGGCACCAGTGGGGATGCAGTGCAGTGAGTCCAGAGAGAGACTGGCACCACAGGGGATGCAGAGCAGTGTGTCCAGAGAGTGCACTGGCACCACTGGGGATGCAGTGCAGTGAGTCCAGAGAGTGCACTGGCACCACTGGGGATGCACTGCAGTGAGTCCAGAGAGGGCACTGGCCCCATTGGGGATGCAGTGCAGTGAGTCCAGAGAGTGCACTGGCAACACTGGGGATGCACTGCTGTGAGTGTGGAGAGTGCACTGGCACCACTGGGGATGCAGTGCAGTGAGTCCAGAGAGTGCACTGGCACCACTGGGGATGCACTGCAGTGAGTCCAGAGAGTGCACAGGCACCACAGGGGATGCAGTGCATTGAGTCCAGAGAGTGCACTGGCACCACTGGGGATGCACTGCAGTGAGTGCAGAGAGTGCACTGGCACCAGTGGGGATGCAGTGCACTGAGTCCAGAGAGTGTACTGGCACCACTGGGGATGCACTGCAGTGAGTCCACAGAGTGCACTGGCAACATTGGGGATGCAGTGCCGTGAGTCCAGAGAGTGCCCTGGCAACACTGGGGATGCACTACAGTGAGTCCAGAGAGTGCACTGGCACCTCTGGGGATGCACTGCAGTGAGTCCAGAGAGTGAGATGGCACCACTGGGGATGCACTGCAGTGAGTCCAGAGAGTGCACTGGCACCACTGGGGATGCAGTGCCGTGAGTCCAGAGAGTGCCCTGGCAACACTGGGGATGCACTACAGTGACTCCAGAGAGTGCACTGGCACCTCTGGGGATGCACTGCAGTGAGTCGAGAGAGTGAGATGGCACCACTGGTGATGCAGGGCAGTGAGTCCAGAGAGTGCACTGGCACCACTGGGGATGCAGTGCGGTGAGTCCAGAGAGTGCACTGGCACCTTACGGATGCAGTGCAGTGAGTCCAGAGAGTGCACTGGCACCACTCGGGATGCACCGCAGTGAGTCCAGAGAGTGCACTGGCACCACTGGGGATGCACTGCAGTGAGTCCAGAGAGTGCACTGGCACCTCAGGGGATGCACTGCAGTGAGTGCAGAGAGTGCACTGGCACCAATGGGGATGCACTGCAGTGACTGCACAGAGTGCCCTGGCACCACTGTGGATGCACTGCAGTGAGTCCAGAGAGTGCACTGGCACCACTGGGGATGCAGTGCAGTGAGTCCAGAGAGTGCACTGGCACCATGGGGGATGCAGTGCAGTGAGTCCAGAGAGTGCACTGGCACCACTGGGGATGCACTGCAGTGAGTCCAGAGAGTGCACTGGCACCACTGGGGATGCAGTGCAGTGAGTCCAGAGAGTACACTGGCACCACTGGGGTTGCACTGCAGTGAGTCCAGAGAGTGCACTGGCACCACTGGGGATGCAGTTCAGTGAGTCCAGAGAGTGCACTGGCATCATTGGGGATGCAGTGCAGTGAGTCCAGAGAGTGCACTGGCACCACCGGGGATTCACTGCAGTGAGTCCAGAGAGTGCACTGGCACCACTGGAGATGCACTGCAGTGAGTCCAGAGAGTGCACTGGCACTACTGGGGATGCACTGCAGTGAGTCCAGAGAGTGCACTGGCACCACTGGGACGCAGTGCAGTGAGTCCACAGAGTGCACAGGCACCACAGGGGATACACTGCAGTGAGTCCAGAGATTGCACAGGTACCACTGGGGATGCACTGCAGTGAGTCCAGAGACTGCACTGTCACCACTGGGGATGCAATGCAGTCGGTCCAGAGAGTGCACTGGCACCACTGGAGATGCACTGCATTGAGTGCAGAGAGTGCACTGGAACCACTGGGGATGCAATGCAGTGAATCCAGAGACTGCACAGGCAACACTGGGGATGTGATGCAGTGAGTCCAGAGAGAACTCAGGCACCACTGGTGATGCAGTTCAGTGAGTCCAGAGAGTGCACTGGCACCACTGGGGATGCACTGCAGTGAGTCCAGAGAGTGCACTGGCACCACCGGGGATTCACTGCAGTGAGTCCAGAGAGTGCACTGGCACCACTGGGGATGCACTGCAGTGAGTACAGAGAGTGCACTGGCACCTCAGGGGCTGCACTGCACTGAGTCCAGAGAGTGCACTGGCACCACTGGAGATGCACTGCAGTGAGTCCTGAGAGTGCACTGGCACCACTGGGAAGGCACTGGAGTGAGTCCAGAAAGTGCACTGGCACCACTGGGGATGCAATGCAGTGAGTCCAGAGAGTGCACTGGCACCACGGGGGATGCACAGCAGTGAGTCCAGAGATAGAGCTGGCACCACTGGGGATGCAGTGCAGTGAGTCCAGAGAGTGCACTGGCACCACGGGGGATGCAGTGCAGTGAGTGCAGAGAGTGCACTGGCACCACTGGTGATTCACTGCAGTGAGTCCAGAGAGTGCACTGGCACCACTGGGGATGCAGTGCAGTGAGTCCAGAGAGTGCACTGGCACCACTGGGGATGCAGTGCAGTGAGTGCAGAGAGTGCACTGGCACCACTGGGGATGCAGTGCAGTGAGTCCAGAGAGTGCACTGGCACCACTGGGGATGCACCCCGGTGAGTCCAGAGAGTGCACTGGCACCACTGGGGATGCAGTGTAGTGAGTCCAGAGAGTGCACTGGCACCACTGGGGATGCAGTGCTGTTAGTCCAGAGAGTGCACTGGCACCACTGGGGATGCACTGCAGTGAGTCCAGAGAGTGCACTGGCACCACTGGGGATGCAGTGCAGTGAGTGCAGAGAGTGCACTGGCACCACTGCGGATGCACTGCAGTGAGTCCAGAGAGTGCACTGGCACCACTGGGGATGCAGTGCAGTGAGTCCAGAGAGTGCACTGGCACCACTGGGGATGCACAGCAGTGAGTCCAGAGAGTGCACTGGCACCACTGGGGATGCAGTGCATTGAGTGCAGAGAGTGCGCTGGCTCCAGTGGGGATGCACTGCAGTGAGTCCAGAGAGTGCACTGGCACCACGGGTGATGCACTGCAGTGAGTCCAGAGAGTGCACTGGCACCACTGGGGATGCAGTGCAGTGAGTCCAGAGAGTGCACTGGCACCGCTGGGGATGGAGTGCAGTGAGTCCAGAGAGTGCACTGTCACCACTGGGGATGCAGTGCAGTGACTCCAGAGAGTGCACTGGCAACACTGGGGATGCACTGCAGTGAGTCCAGAGAGTGCACTGGCACCACTGGGGATGCAATGCAGTGAGTCCAGCGAGTGCACTGGCACCACTGGGGATGCACTGCAGTGAGTCCATGGAGTACACTGGCACCACTGGGGTTGCACTGCGCTGAGTCCAGAGAGTGCACTGGCACCACTGGGGATGCACTGCAGTGAGTCCAGAGAGTGCACTGGCACCACCGGTGATGCACTGCAGTGAGTCTAGAGAGTGCACAGGCACCTCTGGGAATGCACTGCAGTGAGTACAGAGAGTGCACTGGCACCTCAGGGGCTGCACTGCAGTGAGTCCTGAGAGTGCACTGGCACCACTGTGGATGCAGTGCAGTGAGTCCAGAGAGTGCACTAGCACCACTGGGACGCAGTGCAGTGAGTCCAGAGAGTGCACTGGCACCACTGGGGATGCAGTGCACTGACTCCAGAGAGTGCACTTGCACCACTGGGGATGCACTGCAGAGAGGCCAGAGAGTGCACTGGCACCACTGGGGATGCAGTTCAGTGAGTCCAGAGAGTGCACTGGCACCACTGGGAATGCACTGCAGTGAGTACAGAGAGTGCACTGGCACCTCAGGGGCTGCACTGCAGTGAGTCCAGAGAGTGCAGTGGCACCATTGGGGATGCAGTGCAGTGAGTCCAGAGAGTGCACTGGCACCACTGGGGATGCACTGCAGTGAGTCCAGAGAGTGCACTGGCACCACTGGGGATGCAGTGCAGTGAGTCCAGAGAGTGCACTGGCACCACTGGGGATGCACTGCAGTGAGTCCAGAGAGTGCACTGGCACCACTGGGGATGCAGTGCCGTGAGTCCAGAGAGTGCCCTGTCACCACTGGGGATGCAGTGCAGTGTGTCCAGAGAGTGCACTGGCACCACTGGGAATGCAGTGCAGTGAGTCCAGAGAGTGCACTGGCACCACTGGGGATGCACTGCAGTGACTCTAAAGAGTGCACAAGCACCACTGGAGATGCACTGCAGTGACTCCAGAGAGTGCACTGGCACCACTGGGGATGCACCCCGGTGAGTCCAGAGAGTGCACTGGCACCACTGGGGATGCAGTGCAGTGAGTCCAGAGAGTGCACTGGCACCACTGGGGATGCAGTGCTGTTAGTCCAGAGAGTGCACTGGCACCACTGGGGATGCACTGCAGTGAGTCCAGAGAGTGCACTGGCACCACTGGGGATGCAGTGCAGTGAGTGCAGAGAGTGCACTGGCACCACTGCGGATGCACTGCAGTGAGTCCAGAGAGTGCACTGGCACCACTGGGGATGCACTGCAGTGAGTCCAGAGAGTGCACTGGCACCACTGGGGATGCACAGCAGTGAGTCCAGAGAGTGCACTGGCACCACTGGGGATGCAGTGCATTGAGTGCAGAGAGTGCGCTGGCTCCAGTGGGGATGCACTGCAGTGAGTCCAGAGAGTGCACTGGCACCACGGGTGATGCACTGCAGTGAGTCCAGAGAGTGCACTGGCACCACTGGGGATGCAGTGCAGTGAGTCCAGAGAGTGCACTGGCACCGCTGGGGATGGAGTGCAGTGAGTCCAGAGAGTGCACTGTCACCACTGGGGATGCAGTGCAGTGACTCCAGAGAGTGCACTGGCAACACTGGGGATGCACTGCAGTGAGTCCAGAGAGTGCACTGGCACCACTGGGGATGCAATGCAGTGAGTCCAGCGAGTGCACTGGCACCACTGGGGATGCACTGCAGTGAGTCCATGGAGTACACTGGCACCACTGGGGTTGCACTGCGCTGAGTCCAGAGAGTGCACTGGCACCACTGGGGATGCACTGCAGTGAGTCCAGAGAGTGCACTGGCACCACCGGTGATGCACTGCAGTGAGTCTAGAGAGTGCACAGGCACCTCTGGGAATGCACTGCAGTGAGTACAGAGAGTGCACTGGCACCTCAGGGGCTGCACTGCAGTGAGTCCTGAGAGTGCACTGGCACCACTGTGGATGCAGTGCAGTGAGTCCAGAGAGTGCACTAGCACCACTGGGACGCAGTGCAGTGAGTCCAGAGAGTGCACTGGCACCACTGGGGATGCAGTGCACTGACTCCAGAGAGTGCACTTGCACCACTGGGGATGCACTGCAGAGAGGCCAGAGAGTGCACTGGCACCACTGGGGATGCAGTTCAGTGAGTCCAGAGAGTGCACTGGCACCACTGGGAATGCACTGCAGTGAGTACAGAGAGTGCACTGGCACCTCAGGGGTGCACTGCAGTGAGTCCAGAGAGTGCAGTGGCACCATTGGGGATGCAGTGCAGTGAGTCCAGAGAGTGCACTGGCACCACTGGGGATGCACTGCAGTGAGTCCAGAGAGTGCACTGGCACCACTGGGGATGCAGTGCAGTGAGTCCAGAGAGTGCACTGGCACCACTGGGGATGCACTGCAGTGAGTCCAGAGAGTGCACTGGCACCTCTGGGGATGCACTGCGGTGAGTCCAGAGAGTGAGATGGCACCAATGGGGATGCACTGCAGTGAGTCCAGAGAGTGCACTGGACCACTGGGGATGCAGTGCAGTGAGTCCAGAGAGTGCACTGGCACCACTGGGAAGGCACTGGAGTGAGTCCAGAAAGTGCACTGGCACCACTGGGGATGCAATGCAGTGAGTCCAGAGAGTGCACTGGCACCACGGGGGATGCACTGCAGTGAGTCCAGAGATAGAGCTGGCACCACTGGGGATGCAGTGCAGTGAGTCCAGAGAGTGCACTGGCACCACGGGGGATGCAGTGCAGTGAGTGCAGAGAGTGCACTGGCACCACTGGTGATTCACTGCAGTGAGTCCAGAGAGTGCACTGGCACCACTGGGGATGCAGTGCAGTGAGTCCAGAGAGTGCACTGGCACCACTGGGGATGCAGTGCAGTGAGTGCAGAGAGTGCACTGGCACCACTGGGGATGCAGTGCAGTGAGTCCAGAGAGTGCACAGGCACCACTGGGGATGCACCCCGGTGAGTCCAGAGAGTGCACTGGCACCACTGGGGATGCAGTGCAGTGAGTCCACAGAGGGCACTGGCACCACTGGGGATGCAGTATAGTGAGTCCAGAGAGTACAGTGGCACCACTGGGGATGCAGTGCAGTTAGTCCAAAGAGTGCACTGGCACCATTGGGGATGCACTGCAGTGAGTCCAGAGACTTCACAGGCACCACTGGGGATGCAGTGCAGTGAGTCCAGAGAGTGCCCTGGCACCACTGGGAATGCAGTGAGTCCAGAGAGTGCACTGGCACCACTGGGGATGCACAGCAGTGAGTCCAGAGAGTGCACTGGCACCACTGGGGATGCAGTGCATTGAGTGCAGAGAGTGCGCTGGCTCCAGTGGGGATGCACTGCAGTGAGTCCAGAGAGTGCATTGGCACCACGGGTGACGCACTGCAGTGAGTCCAGAGAGTGCACTGGCACCACTGGGGATGCAGTGCAGTGAGTCCAGAGAGTGCACTGGCACCGCTGGGGATGGAGTGCAGTGAGTCCAGAGAGTGCACTATCACCACTGGGGATGCAGTGCAGTGACTCCAGAGAGTGCACTGGCAACACTGGGGATGCACTGCAGTGAGTCCAGAGAGTGCACTGGCACCACTGGGGATGCAGTGCAGTGAGTCCAGCGAGTTTACTGGCACCACTGGGGATGCACTGCAGTGAGTCCAGAGAGTGCACTGGCACCACTGGGGATGCAGTGCACTGAGTCCAGAGAGTGCACTGGCACCACTGGAGATGCACTGCAGTGAGTGCAGAGAGTGCACTGGCACCACTGGGGATCCAGTGCAGTGAGTCCAGAGAGTGCACTGACACCACTGGGGATGCACTGCAGTGAGTCCAGAGAGTGCACTGGAAACACTGGGGATGCAGTGCCGTGAGTCCAGAGAGTGCCCTGTCACCACTGGGGATGCAGTGCAGTGAGTCCAGAGAGTGCACTGGCACCACTGGTGATGCACTGCAGTGACTCTAAAGAGTGCACTAGCACCACTGGAGATGCACTGCAGTGACTCCAGAGAGTGCACTGGCACCACTGGGGATGCAGTGCAGTGAGTCCAGAGAGTGCACTGGCACCGCGGGTGATGCACAGCAGTGAGTCCAGAGAGTGCACTGGCACCACTGGGGATGCAGTGCATTGAGTGCAGAGAGTGCGCTGGCTCCAGTGGGGATGCACTGCAGTGAGTCCAGAGAGTGCACTGGCACCACGGGTGATGCACTGCAGTGAGTCCAGAGAGTGCACTGGCACCACTGGGGATGCAGTGCAGTGAGTCCAGAGAGTGCACTGGCACCGCTGGGGATGCAGTGCAGTGACTCCAGAGAGTGCACTATCACCACTGGGGATGCAGTGCAGTGTCTCCAGAGAGTGCACTGGCAACACTGGGGATGCACTGCTGTGAGTGCGGAGAGTGCACTGGCACCACTGGGGATGCAGTGCAGTGAGTCCAGCGAGTGCACTGGCACCACTGGGGATGCACTGCAGTGAGTCCAGAGAGTGCACTGGCACCACTGGGGATGCAGTGCAGTGAGTCCAGAGAGTGCACTGGCACCACTGGGGATGCACTGCAGTGAGTGCAGAGAGTGCACTGGCACCAGTGGGGATGCAGTGCAGTGAGTCCAGAGAGTGCACTGGCACAACTGGGGATGCACTGCAGTGAGTCCAGAGAGTGCACTGGAAACACTGGGGATGCAGTGCCGTGAGTCCAGAGAGTGCCCTGGCACCACTGGCGATGCAGTGCAGTGAGTCCAGAGAGTGCACTGGCACCTCTGGGGATGCACTGCGGTGAGTCCAGAGAGTGAGATGGCACCAATGGGGATGCACTGCAGTGAGTCCAGAGAGTGCACTGGACCACTGGGGATGCAGTGCAGTGAGTCCAGAGAGTGCACTGGCACCACTGGGAATGCACTGGAGTGAGTCCAGAAAGTGCACTGGCACCACTGGGGATGCAATGCAGTGAGTCCAGAGAGTGCACTGGCACCACGGGGGATTCACTGCAGTGAGTCCAGAGATAGAGCTGGCACCACTGGGGATGCACTGCAGTGAGTCCAGAGAGTGCACTGGAACCACGGGGGATGCAGTGCAGTGAGTCCAGAGAGTGCACTGGCACCACTGGTGATTCACTGCAGTGAGTCCAGAGAGTGCACTGGCACCACTGGGGATGCACTGCAGTGAGTCCAGAGAGTGCACTGGCACCACTGGGGATGCAGTGCAGTGAGTGCAGAGAGTGCACTGGCACCACTGGGGATGCAGTGCAGTGAGTCCAGAGAGTGCACTGGCACCACTGGGGATGCACCCCGGTGAGTCCAGAGAGTGCACTGGCACCACTGGGGATGCAGTGCAGTGAGTCCAGAGAGTGCACTGGCACCACTGGGGATGCAGTGCAGTGAGTCCAGAGAGTGCACTGGCACCACTGGGGATGCAGTGCAGTGAGTCCAGAGAGTGCACTGGCACCACTGGGGATGCACTGCAGTTAGTCCAGAGAGTGCACTGGCACCACTGGGGATGCAGTGCAGTGAGTCCAGAGAGTGCACTGGCACCAATGGGGATGCACTGCAGTGAGTCCAGAGAGTGCACTGGACCACTGGGGATGCAGTGCAGTGAGTCCAGAGAGTGCACTGGCACCACTGGGAATGCACTGGAGTGAGTCCAGAAAGTGCACTGGCACCACTGGGGATGCAATGCAGTGAGTCCAGAGAGTGCACTGGCACCACGGGGGATTCACTGCAGTGAGTCCAGAGATAGAGCTGGCACCACTGGGGATGCACTGCAGTGAGTCCAGAGAGTGCACTGGAACCACGGGGGATGCAGTGCAGTGAGTCCAGAGAGTGCACTGGCACCACTGGTGATTCACTGCAGTGAGTCCAGAGAGTGCACTGGCACCACTGGGGATGCACTGCAGTGAGTCCAGAGAGTGCACTGGCACCACTGGGGATGCAGTGCAGTGAGTGCAGAGAGTGCACTGGCACCACTGGGGATGCAGTGCAGTGAGTCCAGAGAGTGCACTGGCACCACTGGGGATGCACCCCGGTGAGTCCAGAGAGTGCACTGGCACCACTGGGGATGCAGTGCAGTGAGTCCAGAGAGTGCACTGGCACCACTGGGGATGCAGTGCAGTGAGTCCAGAGAGTGCACTGGCACCACTGGGGATGCACTGCAGTTAGTCCAGAGAGTGCACTGGCACCACTGGGGATGCAGTGCAGTGAGTCCAGAGAGTGCACTGGCACCACTGGGGATGCAGTGCAGTGAGTCCAGAGAGTGCACTGGGACCAGTGGGGATGCAGTGCAGTGAGTCCAGAGAGTGCACTGGCACCACTGGGGATGCAGTGCAGTGAGTCCAGAGAGTGCACTGGCACCACAGGGGATGCACAGCAGTGAGTCCAGAGAGTGCACTGGCACCACTGGGGATGCAGTGCAGTGAGTCCAGAGAGTACACTGGCACCACAGGGGATGCAGTGCAGTGAGTCCAGAGAGTGCACTGGCACCACTGGGGATGCAGTGCAGTGAGTCCAGAGAGTGCACTGGCACCAATGGGGATGCAGTGCAGTGAGTCCAGAGAGTGCACTGGCACCACGGGTGATGCAGAGCAGTGAGTCCAGAGAGTGCACTGGCACCACTGGGGATGCAGTGCAGTTAGTGCAGAGAGTGCACTGGCACCACTGGGGATGAACTGCAGTGAGTCCAGAGAGAGAGCTATTACGACTGGGGATGCAGTGCAGTGAGTCCAGAGAGTGTAGTGGCACCACTGGGGATGCAGTGCAGTGAGTCCAGAGAGTGCACTGGCACCACGGCGGATGCACTGTATTGAGTCCAGAGAGTGCACTGGCATCACTGGGGATGCACTGCAGTGAGTCCAGAAAGTGCTCTGGCACCGCTGGTGATGCAGTGCAGTGAGTCCAGAGAGTGCACTGGCACCAGTGGGGATACAGTGCAGTGATTCCAGAGAGTGCACTGGCACCAGTGGGGATGCAGTGCAGTGAGTCCAGAGAGAGAGCTGGCACCACTGGGGATGCAGAGCAGTGTGTCCAGAGAGTGCACTGGCACCACTGGGGATGCAGTGCAGTGAGTCCAGAGAGTGCACTGGCACCACTGGGGATGCACTGCAGTGAGTCCAGAGAGGGCACTGGCCCCATTGGGGATGCAGTGCAGTGAGTCCAGAGAGTGCACTGGCAACACTGGGGATGCACTGCTGTGAGTCCAGAGAGTGCACTGGCACCACTGGGGATGCACTGCAGTGAGTCCAGAGAGTGCACAGGCACCACAGGGGATGCAGTGCATTGAGTCCAGAGAGTGCACTGGCACCACTGGGGATGCACTGCAGTGAGTGCAGAGAGTGCACTGGCACCAGTGGGGATGCAGTGCACTGAGTCCAGAGAGTGTACTGGCACCACTGGGGATGCACTGCAGTGAGTCCACAGAGTGCACTGGCAACACTGGGGATGCAGTGCCGTGAGTCCAGAGAGTGCCCTGGCAACACTGGGGATGCACTACAGTGAGTCCAGAGAGTGCACTGGCACCTCTGGGGATGCACTGCAGTGAGTCCAGAGAGTGCACTGGCACCACTGGGGATGCACTGCAGTGAGTCCAGAGAGTGCACTGGCAACACTGGGGATGCAGTGCCGTGAGTCCAGAGAGTGCCCTGGCAACACTGGGGATGCACTACAGTGACTCCAGAGAGTGCACTGGCACCTCTGGGGATGCACTGCAGTGAGTCGAGAGAGTGAGATGGCACCACTGGTGATGCAGGGCAGTGAGTCCAGAGAGTGCACTGGCACCACTGGGGATGCAGTGCGGTGAGTCCAGAGAGTGCACTGGCACCTTACGGATGCAGTGCAGTGAGTCCAGAGAGTGCACTGGCACCACTCGGGATGCACCGCAGTGAGTCCAGAGAGTGCACTGGCACCACTGGGGATGCACTGCAGTGAGTCCAGAGAGTGCACTGGCACCTCAGGGGATGCACTGCAGTGAGTGCAGAGAGTGCACTGGCACCAATGGGGATGCACTGCAGTGACTGCACAGAGTGCCCTGGCACCACTGTGGATGCACTGCAGTGAGTCCAGAGAGTGCACTGGCACCACTGGGGATGCAGTGCAGTGACTCCAGAGAGTGCACTGGCACCACGGGGGATGCAGTGCAGTGAGTCCAGAGAGTGCACTGGCACCACTGGGGATGCACTGCAGTGAGTCCAGAGAGTGCACTGGCACCACTGGGGATGCAGTGCAGTGAGTCCAGAGAGTACACTGGCACCACTGGGGTTGCACTGCAGTGAGTCCAGAGAGTGCACTGGCACCACTGGGGATGCAGTTCAGTGAGTCCAGAGAGTGCACTGGCATCATTGGGGATGCAGTGCAGTGAGTCCAGAGAGTGCACTGGCACCACCGGGGATTCACTGCAGTGAGTCCAGAGAGTGCACTGGCACCACTGGAGATGCACTGCAGTGAGTCCAGAGAGTGCACTGGCACCACTGGGGATGCACTGCAGTGAGTCCAGAGAGTGCACTGGCACCACTGGGACGCAGTGCAGTGAGTCCACAGAGTGCACAGGCACCACAGGGGATACACTGCAGTGAGTCCAGAGATTGCACAGGTACCACTGGGGATGCACTGCAGTGAGTCCAGAGACTGCACTGTCACCACTGGGGATGCAGTGCAGTGGGTCCAGAGAGTGCACTGGCACCACTGGAGATGCACTGCATTGAGTGCAGAGAGTGCACTGGAACCACTGGGGATGCAATGCAGTGAATCCAGAGACTGCACAGGCAACACTGGGGATGTGATGCAGTGAGTCCAGAGAGAACTCAGGCACCACTGGTGATGCAGTTCAGTGAGTCCAGAGAGTGCACTGGCACCACTGGGGATGCACTGCAGTGAGTCCAGAGAGTGCACTGTCTCCACTGGGGATGCAGCGCAATGAGTCCAGAGAGTGCACTGGCACCACTGGGGATGCAGTGCAGTGAGTCCAGAGAGTGCACTGGCACCACTGGGGATGTACTGCAGTGAGTCCAGAGAGTGCACTGGCACCACAGTGGATGCACCCCGGTGAGTCCAGAGAGTGCAGTGACACCACTGGGGATGCAGTGCAGTGAGTCCATAGAGCGCTCTGGCACCACTGGGGATGCACTGCAGTGAGTCCAGAGAGTGCACTGGCACCACTGGGGATGCAGTGCAGTGAGTGCAGAGAGTGCACAGGCACCACTGGGGATGCAGTGCAGTGAGTCCAGAGAGTGCACTGGCACCACTGGGGATGCAGTGCAGTGAGTCCAGAGAGTGCACTGGCAACACTGGGTATGCACTACAGTGCCTCCAGAGAGTGCACTGGCACCACTGGGGATGCAGTGCAGTGAGTGCAGAGAGTGCACTGGCACCACTGGGGATGCTCTGCAGTGAGTCCAGAGAGTGCACTGGCACCACTGGGGATGCAGTGCAGTGAGTCCAGAGAGTGCAGTGGCACCAGTGGGGATGCAGTGCAGTGAGTCCAGAGAGTGCACTAGCACCACGGGGGATGCACTGTATTGAGTCCAGAGAGTGCACTGGCATCACTGGGGATGAACTGCAGTGAGTCCAGAGAGTGCACTGGCACCACTGGGGATGCAGTGCAGTGAGTCCAGAGAGTGCACTGGCACCAGTGGGGATGCAGTGCAGTGAGTCCAGAGAGAGAGGTAGCACCACTGGGGATGCAGCGCATTGTGTCCAGAGAGTGCACTGGCACCAGTGCGGATGCAGTGCAGTGAGTTCAGAGAGTGCACTGGCACCACTGGGGATGCACTGCAGTGAGTCCAGAGAGTGCACTGGCCCCATTGGCAATTCAGTGCAGTGAGTCCAGAGAGTGCACTGGCAACACTGGGGATGCACTGCTGTGAGTGCGGAGAGTGCACTGGCACCACTGGGGATGCAGTTCAGTGAGTCCAGAGAGTGCACTGACACCACTGGGGATGCACTGCAGTGAGTCCAGAGAGTGCACTGGCACCACTGGGGATGCACTGCAGTGAGTGCAGAGAGTGCACTGGCACCAGTGGGGATGCAGTGCAGTGAGTCCAGAGAGTGCCCTGGCACCACTGGGGATGCACTGCAGTGAGTCCAGAGAGTGCACTGGAAACACTGGGGATGCAGTGCCGTGAGTCCAGAGAGTGGACTGGCAACACTGGGGATGCACTACAGTGACTCCAGAGAGTGCACTGGCACCAATGGGGATGCAGTGCAGTGAGTCCAGAGAGTGCACTGGCACCACTGGGGATGCAGTGCAGTGAGTCCAGAGAGTGCACTGGCACCACTGGGAAGGCACTGGACTGAGTCCAGAAAGTGCACTGGCACCACTGGGGATGCAATGCAGTGAATCCAGAGAGTGCACTGGCACCACGGGGGATGCAGTGCATTGAGTCCAGAGATAGAGCTGGCACCACTGGGGATGCAGTGCAGTGACTCCAGAGAGTGCACTGGCACCACGGGGGATGCAGTGCAGTGAGTCCAGAGAGTGCACTGGCACCACTGGGGATGCACTGCAGTGAGTCCAGAGAGTGCACTGGCACCACTGGGGATGCAGTGCAGTGAGTCCAGAGAGTGCACTGGCACCACTGGGGATGCAGTGCAGTGAGTGCAGAGGGTGCACTGGCACCACTGGGGATGCAGTGCAGTGAGTCCAGAGAGTGCACTGGCACCACTGGGGATGCACCCCGGTGAGTCCAGAGAGTGCACTGGCACCACTGGGGATGCAGTGCAATGACTCCAGAGAGTCCACTGGCACCACTGGGGATGCACTGCAGTGAGTCCAGAGAGTGCACTGGCACCAGTGCGGATGCAGTGCAGTGAGTCCAGAGAGTGCACTGGCACCACGGGTGATGCACTGCAGTGAGTCCAGAGAGTGCACTGGCCCCATTGGGGATTCAGTTCAGTGAGTCCAGAGAGTGCACTGGCAACACTGGGGATGCACTGCTGTGAGTGCGGAGAGTGCACTGGCACCACTGGGGATGCAGTGCAAGGAGTCCAGAGAGTGCACTGGCACCACTGGGGATGCACTGCAGTGAGTCCAGAGAGTGCACTGGCACCACTGGGGATGCAGTGCAGTGAGTCCAGAGAGTGCACTGGCACCACTGGGGATGCACTGCAGTGAGTCCAGAGAGTGCACTGGCACCAGTGGGGATGCAGTGCAGTGAGTCCAGAGAGTGCACTGGCACCACTGGGGATGCACTGCAGTGAGCCCAGAGCGTGCACTGGAAACACTGGGGATGCAGTGCCGTGAGTCCAGAGAGTGGACTGGCAACACTGGGGATGCACTACAGTGACTCCAGAGAGTGCACTGGCACCTCTGGGGATGCAGTGCAGTGAGTCCAGAGAGTGAGATGGCACCACTGGGGATGCAGTTCAGTGAGTCCAGAGAGTGCACTGGCACCACTGGGGATGCAGTGCAGTGAGTCCAGAGAGTGCACTGGCACCACTGGGAATGCACTGGAGTGAGTCCAGAAAGTGCACTGGCACCACTGGGGATGCACTGCAGTGACTCCAGAGAGTGCACTGGCACCACGGGGGATGCAGTGCAGTTTGTCCAGAGATAGAGCTGGCACCACTGGGGATGCAGTGCAGTGAGTCCAGAGAGTACACTGGCACCACTGGGGTTTTAGTGCAGTGAGTCCAGAGAGTGCACTGGCACCACTGGGGATGCAGTGCAGTGAGTCCAGAGAGTGCACTGGCACCACGGGGGATGCAGTGCAGTGAGTCCAGAGAGTGCACTGGAACAACTGGGAATGCAGTGCAGTAGGTCCAGAGAGTACACTGGCACCACTGGGGATGCACTGCAGTGACTCTAAAGAGTGCACTAGCACCACTGGAGATGCACTGCAGTGACTCCAGAGAGTGCACTGGCACCAGTGGGGATGCAGTGCAGTGAGTCCAGAGAGTGCACTGGCACCACTGGGGATGCACTGCAGTGAGTCCAGAGAGTGCACTGGCACCACGGGTGATGCACAGCAGTGAGTCCAGAGAGTGCACTGGCACCACTGGGGATGCAGTGCAGTGAGTGCAGAGAGTGCACTGGCACCACTGGGGATGCACTGCAGTGAGTCCAGAGAGAGAGCTGGCACCACTGGGGATGCAGTGCAGTGAGTCCAGAGAGTGCAGTGGCACCAGTGGGGATGCAGTGCAGTGAGTCCAGAGAGTGCACTGGCACCACGGGGGATGCACTGTATTGAGTCCAGAGAGTGCACTGGCATCACTGGGGATGCACTGCAGTGAGTCCAGAGAGTGCACTGGCACCGCTGGGGATGCAGTGCAGTGAGTCCAGAGAGTGCACTGGCACCACTGGGGATGCACTGCAGTGATTCAAGAGAGTGCACTGGCACCACTGGGGATGCAGTGCAGTGAGTCCAGAGAGAGAGCTGGCACCACTGGGGATGCAGTGCAGTGTGTCCAGAGAGTGCTCTGGCACCAGTGGGGATGCAGTGCAGTGAGTCCAGAGAGTGCACTGGCACCACTGGGGATGCACTGCAGTGAGTCCAGAGAGGGCACTGGCCCCATTGGGGATGCAGTGCAGTGAGTCCAGAGAGTGCACTGGCACCTCTGGGGATGCACTGCAGTGAGTCCAGAGAGTGAGATGGCACCACTGGGGATGCACTGCAGTGAGTCCAGAGAGTGCACTGGCAACACTGGGGATGCAGTGCAGTGAGTCCAGAGAGTGCCCTGGCAACACTGGGGATGCACTACAGTGACTCCAGAGAGTGCACTGGCACCTCTGGCTATGCACTGCAGTGAGTCGAGAGAGTGAGATGGCAACACTGGTGATGCAGGGCAGTGAGTCCAGAGAGTGCCTTGGCACCACTGGGGATCCAGTGCAGTGAGTCCAGAGAGTGCACTGGCACCACTGGGAATGCACTGGAGTGAGCCCAGAGAGTTCACTGGCACCACTGGGGATGCAGTGCATTGAGTACAGAGAGTGCACTGGTACCACTGGGGATGCAGTGCAGTGAGTCCAGAGAGTGCACTGGCACCACTGCGGATGCACTGCAGTGAGTCCAGAGAGTGCACTGGCACCACTGGGGATGCAGTGCAGTGAGTCCAGAGAGTGCACTGGCACCACTGGGGATGCACTGCAGTGAGTCCAGAGAGTGCACTGGCACCACTGGGGATGCACTACAGTGAGTCCAGAGAGTGCACTGGCACCACTGGGGATGCACCCCGGTGAGTCCAGAGAGTGCACTGGCACCACTGGGGATGCACTGCAGTGAGTCCAGAGAGTGCACTGGCACCACTGGGGATGCACTGCAGTGAGTCCAGAGAGTGCACTGCCACCCTTGGGGATGCACTGCAGTGAGTCGAGAGAGTGCACTGGCACACCTGGGGATGCACTGCAGTGAGTCCAGAGAGTGCACTGGCACCCCTGGGGATGCAGTGCAGTGAGTCCAGAGAGTGCAGAGGCACCACTGGGGATGCAGTGCAGTGAGTCCAGAGAGTGCACTGGCACCACTGGGGATGCACTGCAGTGAGTGCAGAGAGTGCACTGGCACCACTGGGGATGCAGTGCAGTGAGTCCAGAGAGTGTACTAGCACCACTGGGGATGCAGTGCAGTGAGTTTAGAGAGTGCACTGGCAACACTGGGGATGCAGTGCAGTGAGTCCAGAGAGTGCACTGGCACCACTGGGGATGCAGTGCAGTGAGTTTAGAGAGTGCACTGGCACCACTGGGGATGCAGTGCAGTGAGTCCAGAGAGTGCACTGGCACCACTGGGGATGCACAGAAGTGTGTCCAGAGAGTGCACTGGCACCACTGGGGATGCAGTGCAGTGAGTCCAGGGAGTGCACTGGCACCACTGGGGATGCACTGCGGTGAGTCCAGAGAGTGCACTGGCACCACTGGGGATGCACTGCTGTGAGTCCAGAGAGTGCACTGGCACCACTGGGGATGCAGCGCAGTGAGTCCTGAGAGTGCACTGGCACCACTGGGGATGCAGTGCAGTGAGTCCAGAGAGTTCACTGGCACCACTGGGGATGCAGTGCAGTGAGTGCAGAGAGTGCACTGGCACCACTGGGGATGCAGTGCAGTGATTCCAGAGAGTGCACTGCCACCATGGGAGATGCACTGCCGTACCTCCAGAGAGTGCACTGGCACCACTGGGGATGCAGTGCAGTGACTCCAGAGAGTGCACTGGCACCACGGGGGATGCAGCGCAGTGAGTCCAGAGAGTGCACTGGCACCACTGGGGATGCACCCCGGTGACTCCAGAGAGTGCACTGTCACCACTGGTGATGCAGGGCAGTGAGTCCAGAGAGTGCACTGGCACCACTGGGGATGCAGTGCAGTGAGTCCAGAGAGTGCACTGGCACCACTGGGGATGCAGGGCAGTGAGTCCAGAGAGTGCACTGGCACCAGTGGGGATGCACTGCAGTGAGTCGAGAGAGTGCACTGTCACCACTGGGGATGCAGTGCAGTGACTCCAGAGATTGCACTGGCACCAGTGGGGATGCAGTGCAGTGACTCCAGAGAGTGCACTGGCACCACTGGGGATGCAGTACAGTGAGTCCAGAGAGTGCACTGGCACCACTGGGGATGCACTGCAGTGAGTCCAGAGAGGGCACTGTCACCACTGGGGATGCACAGCAGTGAGTCCAGAGAGTGCACTGGCACCACTGGGGATGCAGTGCAGTGAGTCCAGGGAGTGCACTCACACCACTGGGGATGCAGTGCAGTGAGTCCAGAGAGTGCACTGGCACCACTGGGGATGCAGTGCAGTGAGTCCAGAGAGAGAGCTGGCACCACTGGGGATGCAGTGCAGTGAGTCCAGAGAGTGCACTGGCACCAGTCGGGATGCAGTGCAGTGAGTCCAGAGAGTGCACTGGCACCACGGGCGATGCAGCGCAGTGAGTCCAGAGAGTGCACTGGCACCACTGGGGATGCACTGAAGTGAGTCCAGAGAGTGCCCTGGCACCACTGGGGATGCAGTGCAGTGAGTCCAGAGAGTGCACTGGCACCACTGGGGATGCAGTGCTGTGAGTCCAGAGAGTGCACTGGCACCACTGGGGATGCAGTGCAGTGAGTCCAGAGAGTGCACTGGCACCACTGGGGATGCACAGCAGTGAGTCCAGAGAGTGCACTGGAACCACTGGGGATGCAGTGCAGTGAGTCCAGAGAGTGCACTGGCACCACTGGGGATGCAGTGCAGTGAGTCCAGAGAGTGCACTGGCACCAGTGGGGATGCAGTACCGTGAGTCCAGAGAGTGCACTGGCGCCATTGGAGATGCACTGCAGTGACTCCGGAGAGTGCACTAACACCACTGGGGATGCAGTTCAGTGAGTCCAGAGAGTGCACTGGCAACACTGGGGATGCACTGCTGTGAGTGCGGAGAGTGCACTGGCACCACTGGGGATGCAGTGCAGTGAGTCCAGAGAGTGCACTGGCACCACTGGGGATGCACTGCAGTGAGTCCAGAGAGTGCACTGGCACCACTGGGGATGCACTGCAGTGAGTGCAGAGAGTGCACTGGCACCAGTGGGGATGCAGTGCAGTGAGTCCAGAGAGTGCACTGGCACCACTGGGGATGCACTGCAGTGAGCCCAGAGAGTGCACTGGAAACACTGGGGATGCACTGCAGTGAGTCCAGAGAGTGCACTGGCACCACTGGGGATGCAGTGCAGTGACTCCAGAGAGTGCACTGGCACCACTGGGGATGACCTGCAGTGAGTCCAGAGAGTGCACTGGCACCACTGGGGATGCACTGCAGTGAGTCCAGAGAGTGCACTGGCACCACTGGGGATGCACCCCGGTGAGTCCAGAGAGTGCACTGGCACCACTGGGGATGCACTGCAGTGAGTCCAGAAAGTGCACTGGCACCACTGGGGATGCACTGCAGTGACTCCAGAGAGTGCACTGGCACCACGGGGGATGCAGTGCAGTTTGTCCAGAGATTTAGCTGGCACCACTGGGGATGCAGTGCAGTGAGTCCAGAGAGTACACTGGCACCACTGGGGTTTTAGTGCAGTGAGTCCAGAGAGTGCACTGGCACCACTGGGGATGCAGTGCAGTGAGTCCAGAGAGTGCACTGGCACCACGGGGGATGCAGTGCAGTGAGTCCAGAGAGTGCACTGGCACAACTTGGAATGCAGTGCAGTGAGTCCAGAGAGTACACTGGCACCACTGGGGATGCACTGCAGTGACTCTAAAGAGTGCACTAGCACCACTGGAGATGCACTGCAGTGACTCCAGAGAGTGCACTGGCACCAGTGGGGATGCAGTGCAGTGAGTCCAGAGATTGCACTGGCACCACTGGGGATGCACTGCAGTGAGTCCAGAGAGTGCACTGGCACCACGGGTGATGCACAGCAGTGAGTCCAGAGAGTGCACTGGCACCACTGGGGATGCAGTGCAGTGAGTGCAGAGAGTGCACTGGCACCACTGGGGATGCACTGCAGTGAGTCCAGAGAGAGAGCTGGCACCACTGGGGATGCAGTGCAGTGAGTCCAGAGAGTGCAGTGGCACCAGTGGGGATGCAGTGCAGTGAGTCCAGAGAGTGCACTGGCACCACGGGGGATGCACTGTATTGAGTCCAGAGAGTGCACTGGCATCACTGGGGATGCACTGCAGTGAGTCCAGAGAGTGCACTGGCACCGCTGGGGATGCAGTGCAGTGAGTCCAGAGAGTGCACTGGCACCACTGGGGATGCACTGCAGTGATTCCAGAGAGTGCACTGGCACCACTGGGGATGCAGTGCAGTGAGTCCAGAGAGAGAGCTGGCACCACTGGGGATGCAGTGCAGTGTGTCCAGAGAGTGCACTGGCACCAGTGGGGATGCAGTGCAGTGAGTCCAGAGAGTGCACTGGCACCACTGGGGATGCACTGCAGTGAGTCCAGAGAGGGCACTGGCCCATTGGGGATGCAGTGCAGTGAGTCCAGAGAGTGCACTGGCACCTCTGGGGATGCACAGCAGAGAGTCCAGAGAGTGCACTGGCACCACTGGGGATGCACTGCAGTGAGTGCAGAGAGTGCACTGGCACCACTGGGGATGCACTGCAGTGAGTCCAGAGAGTGCACTGGCAACACTGGGGATGCAGTGCAGTGAGTCCAGAGAGTGCCCTGGCAACACTGGGGATGCACTACAGTGACTCCAGAGAGTGCACTGGCACCTCTGGCTATGCACTGCAGTGAGTCGAGAGAGTGAGATGGCAACACTGGTGATGCAGGGCAGTGAGTCCAGAGAGTGCACTGGCACCACTGGGGATCCAGTGCAGTGAGTCCAGAGAGTGCACTGGCACCACTGGGAATGCACTGCAGTGAGCCCAGAGAGTTCACTGGCACCACTGGGGATGCAGTGCATTGAGTACAGAGAGTGCACTGGTACCACTGGGGATGCAGTGCAGTGAGTCCAGAGAGTGCACTGGCACCACTGCGGATGCACTGCAGTGACTCCAGAGAGTGCACTGGCACCACTGGGGATGCAGTGCAGTGACTCCAGAGAGTGCACTGGCACCACTGGGGATGCAGTGCAGTGAGTCCAGAGAGTGCACTGGCACCACTGGGGATGCAGTGCAGTGAGTCCAGAGAGTGCACTGGCACCACTGGGGATGCACCCCGGTGAGTCCAGAGAGTGCACTGGCACCACTGGGGATGCACTGCAGTGAGTCCAGAGAGTGCACTGGCACCACTGGGGATGCACTGCAGTGAGTCCAGAGAGTGCACTGCCACCCTTGGGGATGCACTGCAGTGAGTCGAGAGAGTGCACTGGCACACCTGGGGATGCACTGCAGTGAGTCCAGAGAGTGCACTGGCACCACTGGGGATGCAGTGCAGTGAGTCCAGAGAGTGCACAGGCACCACTGGGGATGCAGTGCAGTGAGTCCAGAGAGTGCACTGGCACCACTGGGGATGCACTGCAGTGAGTGCAGAGAGTGCACTGGCACCAGTGGGGATGCAGTGCAGTGAGTCCAGAGAGTGTACTAGCACCACTGGGGATGCAGTGCAGTGAGTTTAGAGAGTGCACTGGCACCACTGGGGATGCAGTGCAGTGAGTCCAGAGAGTGCACTGGCACCACTGGGGATGCAGTGCAGTGAGTTTAGAGAGTGCAGTGGCACCACTGGGGATGCAGTGCAGTGAGTCCAGAGAGTGCACTGGCACCACTGGGGATGCACTGCGGTGAGTCCAGAGAGTGCACTGGCACCACTGGGGATGCACTGCAGTGACTCCAGGGAGAGAGCTGGCACCACTGGGGATGCAGTGCAGTGAGTCCAGAGAATGCACTTGCACCAGTTGGGATGCAGTGTATTGAGTCCAGAGAGTGCACTGGCACCACGGGGGATGCAGCGCAGTGAGTCCAGAGAGTGCACTGGCACCACTGGGGATGCACTGACGTGAGTCCAGAGAGTGCCCTGGCACCACTGGGGATGCAGTGCACTGAGTCCAGAGAGTGCACTGGCACCACTGGGGATGCAGTGCAGTGAGTGCAGAGAGTGCACTGGCACCACTGGGGATGCAGTGCAGTGAGTCCAGAGAGTGCACTGGCACCACTGGGGATGCACTGCAGTGAGTCCAGAGAGTGCACTGGCACCACTGGGGATGCAGTGCAGTGAGTCCAGAGAATGCACTTGCACCAGTCGGGATGCAGTTTAGTGAGTCCAGAGAGTTCACTGGCACCACGGGGGATGCAGCGCAGTGAGTCCAGAGAGTGCACTGGCACCACGGGGGATGCACTGTATTGAGTCCAGAGAGTGCACTGGCATCACTGGGGATGCACTGCAGTGAGTCCAGAGAGTGCACTGGCACCGCTGGGGATGCAGTGCAGTGAGTCCAGAGAGTGCACTGGCACCACTGGGGATGCACTGCAGTGATTCCAGAGAGTGCACTGGCACCACTGGGGATGCAGTGCAGTGAGTCCAGAGAGAGAGCTGGCACCACTGGGGATGCAGTGCAGTGTGTCCAGAGAGTGCACTGGCACCAGTGGGGATGCAGTGCAGTGAGTCCAGAGAGTGCACTGGCACCACTGGGGATGCACTGCAGTGAGTCCAGAGAGGGCACTGGCCCATTGGGGATGCAGTGCAGTGAGTCCAGAGAGTGCACTGGCACCTCTGGGGATGCACTGCAGAGAGTCCAGAGAGTGCACTGGCACCACTGGGGATGCACTGCAGTGAGTGCAGAGAGTGCACTGGCACCACTGGGGATGCACTGCAGTGAGTCCAGAGAGTGCACTGGCAACACTAGGGATGCAGTGCAGTGAGTCCAGAGAGTGCCCTGGCAACACTGGGGATGCACTACAGTGACTCCAGAGAGTGCACTGGCACCTCTGGCTATGCACTGCAGTGAGTCGAGAGAGTGAGATGGCAACACTGGTGATGCAGGGCAGTGAGTCCAGAGAGTGCACTGGCACCACTGGGGATCCAGTGCAGTGAGTCCAGAGAGTGCACTGGCACCACTGGGAATGCACTGCAGTGAGCCCAGAGAGTTCACTGGCACCACTGGGGATGCAGTGCATTGAGTACAGAGAGTGCACTGGTACCACTGGGGATGCAGTGCAGTGAGTCCAGAGAGTGCACTGGCACCACTGCGGATGCACTGCAGTGACTCCAGAGAGTGCACTGGCACCACTGGGGATGCAGTGCAGTGACTCCAGAGAGTGCACTGGCACCACTGGGGATGCAGTGCAGTGAGTCCAGAGAGTGCACTGGCACCACTGGGGATGCAGTGCAGTGAGTCCAGAGAGTGCACTGGCACCACTGGGGATGCACCCCGGTGAGTCCAGAGAGTGCACTGGCACCACTGGGGATGCACTGCAGTGAGTCCAGAGAGTGCACTGGCACCACTGGGGATGCACTGCAGTGAGTCCAGAGAGTGCACTGCCACCCTTGGGGATGCACTGCAGTGAGTCGAGAGAGTGCACTGGCACACCTGGGGATGCACTGCAGTGAGTCCAGAGAGTGCACTGGCACCACTGGGGATGCAGTGCAGTGAGTCCAGAGAGTGCACAGGCACCACTGGGGATGCAGTGCAGTGAGTCCAGAGAGTGCACTGGCACCACTGGAGATGCACTGCAGTGAGTGCAGAGAGTGCACTGGCACCAGTGGGGATGCAGTGCAGTGAGTCCAGAGAGTGTACTAGCACCACTGGGGATGCAGTGCAGTGAGTTTAGAGAGTGCACTGGCACCACTGGGGATGCAGTGCAGTGAGTCCAGAGAGTGCACTGGCACCACTGGGGATGCAGTGCAGTGAGTTTAGAGAGTGCAGTGGCACCACTGGGGATGCAGTGCAGTGAGTCCAGAGAGTGCACTGGCACCACTGGGGATGCACAGCAGTGTGTCCAGAGAGTGCACTGGCACCACTGGGGATGCAGTGCAGTGAGTCCAGGGAGTGCACTGGCACCACTGGGGATGCACTGCGGTGAGTCCAGAGAGTGCACTGGCACCACTGGGGATGCACTGCAGTGACTCCAGGGAGAGAGCTGGCACCACTGGGGATGCAGTGCAGTGAGTCCAGAGAATGCACTTGCACCAGTTGGGATGCAGTGTATTGAGTCCAGAGAGTGCACTGGCACCACGGGGGATGCAGCGCAGTGAGTCCAGAGAGTGCACTGGCACCACTGGGGATGCACTGACGTGAGTCCAGAGAGTGCCCTGGCACCACTGGGGATGCAGTGCACTGAGTCCAGAGAGTGCACTGGCACCACTGGGGATGCAGTGCAGTGAGTGCAGAGAGTGCACTGGCACCACTGGGGATGCAGTGCAGTGAGTCCAGAGAGTGCACTGGCACCACTGGGGATGCACTGCAGTGAGTCCAGAGAGTGCACTGGCACCACTGGGGATGCAGTGCAGTGAGTCCAGAGAATGCACTTGCACCAGTCGGGATGTAGTTTAGTGAGTCCAGAGAGTTCACTGGCACCACGGGGGATGCAGCGCAGTGAGTCCAGAGAGTGCACTGGCACCACTGGGGATGCACTGAAGTGAGTCCAGAGAGTGCCCTGGCACCAGTGGGGATGCAGTGCACTGAGTCCAGAGAGTGCACTGGCACCACTGGGGATGCAGTGCAGTGAGTGCAGAGAGTGCACTGGCACCACTGGGGATGCAGTGCAGTGAGTCCAGAGAGTGCACTGGCACCACTGGGGATGCAGTGCAGTGAGTCCAGAGAGTGCACTGGCACCACTGGGGATGCACTGCAGTGAGTCCAGAGAGTGCACTGGCACCACTGGGGATGCAGTGCAGTGAGTCCAGAGAGTGCACTGGCACCACTGGGGATGCACAGCAGTGAGTCCAGAGAGTGCACTGGAACCACTGTGGATGCAGTGCAGTGAGTTCAGAGAGTGCACTGGCACCACTGGGGATGCACTGCAGTGAGTCCAGAGAGTGTACTGGCACCACTGTGGATGCAGTGCCGTGAGTCCAGAGAGTGCACTGGCGCCATTGGAGATGCACTGCAGTGACTCCAGAGAGTGCACTAACACCACTGGGGATGCAGTGCAGTGAGTCCAGAGAGTGTACTAGCACCACTGGGGATGCAGTGCAGTGAGTTTAGAGAGTGCACTGGCACCACTGGGGATGCAGTGCAGTGAGTCCAGAGAGTGCCCTGGCACCACTGGGGATGCAGTGCAGTGAGTTTAGAGAGTGCAGTGGCACCACTGGTGATGCAGTGCAGTGAGTCCAGAGAGTGCACTGGCACCACTGGGGATGCACAGCAGTGTGTCCAGAGAGTGCACTGGCACCACTGGGGATGCAGTGCAGTGAGTCCAGGGAGTGCACTGGCACCACTGGGGATGCACTGCGGTGAGTCCAGAGAGTGCACTGGCACCACTGGGGATGCACTGCAGTGACTCCAGGGAGAGAGCTGGCACCACTGGGGATGCAGTGCAGTGAGTCCAGAGAATGCACTTGCACCAGTTGGGATGCAGTGTATTGAGTCCAGAGAGTGCACTGGCACCACGGGGGATGCAGCGCAGTGAGTCCAGAGAGTGCACTGGCACCACTGGGGATGCACTGAAGTGAGTCCAGAGAGTGCCCTGGCACCAGTGGGGATGCAGTGCAGTGAGTCCAGAGAGTGCACTGGCACCACTGGGGATGCAGTGCAGTGAGTCCAGAGAGTGCACTGGCACCACTGGGGATGCACTGCAGTGAGTCCAGAGAGTGCACTGGCACCACTGGGGATGCAGTGCAGTGAGTCCAGAGAATGCACTTGCACCAGTCGGGATGCAGTTTAGTGAGTCCAGAGAGTTCACTGGCACCACGGGGGATGCAGCGCAGTGAGTCCAGAGAGTGCACTGGCACCACTGGGGATGCACTGAAGTGAGTCCAGAGAGTGCCCTGGCACCAGTGGGGATGCAGTGCACTGAGTCCAGAGGGTGCACTGGCACCACTGGGGATGCAGTGCAGTGAGTGCAGAGAGTGCACTGGCACCACTGGGGATGCAGTGCAGTGAGTCCAGAGAGTGCACTGGCACCACTGGGGATGCAGTGCAGTGAGTCCAGAGAGTGCACTGGCACCACTGGGGATGCACTGCAGTGAGTCCAGAGAGTGCACTGGCACCACTGGGGATGCAGTGCAGTGAGTCCAGAGAGTGCACTGGCACCACTGGGGATGCACAGCAGTGAGTCCAGAGAGTGCACTGGAACCACTGTGGATGCAGTGCAGTGAGTTCAGAGAGTGCACTGGCACCACTGGGGATGCACTGCAGTGAGTCCAGAGAGTGCACTGGCACCATGTGGATGCAGTGCCGTGAGTCCAGAGAGTGCACTGGCGCCATTGGAGATGTACTGCAGTGACTCCATAGAGTGCACTAACACCACTGGGGATGCAGTGCAGTGAGTCCAGAGAGTGCACTGGCACCACTGCGGATGCACTGCAGTGAGTCCAGAGAGTGCACTGGCACCACTGGGGATGCAGCGCAGTGAGTCCTGAGAGTGCACTGGCACCACTGGGGATGCAGTGCAGTGAGTCCAGAGAGTTCACTGGCACCACTGGGGATGCAGTGCAGTGAGTGCAGAGAGTGCACTGGCACCACTGGGGATGCAGTGCAGTGATTCCAGAGAGTGCACTGCCACCACGGGAGATGCACTGCCGTGCCTCCAGAGAGTGCACTGGCACCACTGGGGATGCAGTGCAGTGACTCCAGAGAGTACACTGGCACCACTGGGGATGCACTGCAGTGAGTCCAGAGAGTGCACTGGCACCACTGGGGATGCACCCCGGTGACTCCAGAGAGTGCACTGTCACCACTGGTGATGCAGGGCAGTGAGTCCAGAGAGTGCACTGGCACCACTGGGGATGCAGTGCAGTGAGTCCAGAGAGTGCACTGGCACCACTGGGGATGCAGGGCAGTGAGTCCAGAGAGTGCACTGGCACCAGTGGGGATGCACTGCAGTGAGTCGAGAGAGTGCACTGTCACCACTGGGGATGCACTGCAGTGACTCCAGAGATTGCACTGGCACCAGAGGGGATGCAGTGCAGTGAGTCCAGAGAGTGCACTGGCACCACTGGGGATGCAGTACAGTGAGTCCAGAGAGTGCACTGGCACCACTGGGGATGCACTGCAGTGAGTCCAGAGAGTACACTGGCACCACTGGGGATGCACTGCAGTGAGTCCAGAGAGTACACTGGCACCACTGGGGATGCAGTGCAGTGAGTCCAGAGAGTGCACTGGCACCACTGGGGATGCAGGGCAGTGAGTCCAGAGAGTGCACTGGCACCAGTGGGGATGCACTGCAGTGAGTCGAGAGAGTGCACTGTCACCACTGGGGATGCAGTGCAGTGACTCCAGAGATTGCACTGGCACCAGTGGGGATGCAGTGCAGTGACTCCAGAGATTGCACTGGCACCACTGGGGATGCAGTACAGTGAGTCCAGAGAGTGCACTGGCACCACTGGGGATGCACTGCAGTGAGTCCAGAGAGGGCACTGTCACCACTGGGGATGCACAGCAGTGAGTCCAGAGAGTGCACTGGCACCACTGGGGATGCAGTGCAGTGAGTCCAGGGAGTGCACTTGCACCACTGGGGATGCAGTGCAGTGAGTCCAGAGAGTGCACTGGCACCACTGGGGATGCAGTGCAGTGAGTCCAGAGAGTTCACTGGCACCACTGGGGATGCAGTGCAGTGAGTCCAGAGAGTGCACTGGCACCAGTCGGGATGCAGTGCAGTGAGTCCAGAGAGTGCACTGGCACCACTGGGGATGCACTGCAGTGAGTCCAGAGAGTGCACTGGCACCAGTGGGGATGCAGTACCGTGAGTCCAGAGAGTGCACTGGCGCCATTGGAGATGCACTGCAGTGACTCCGGAGAGTGCACTAACACCACTGGGGATGCAGTGCAGTGAGTCCAGAGAGTGCACTGGCACCACTGGGGATGCAGTGCAGTGAGTCCTGAGAGTGCACTGACACCACTGGGGATGCAGAGCAGTGAGTCCTGGGAGTGCACTGGCACCACAGGGGATGCAGTGCATTGAGTCCAGAGAGTGCACTGGCAGCACTGGGGATGCACTGCAGTGACTTTAAAGAGTGCACTAGCACCACTGGAGATGCACTGTAGTGACTCCAGAGAGTGCACTGGCACCACTGGGGATGCAGTGCAGTGAGTCCAGAGAGTGCACTGGCACCACGGGTGATGCACAGCAGTGAGTCCAGAGAGTGCACTGGCAACGCTGGGGATGCAGTGCAGTGAGTCCAGAGAGTTCACTGGCACCACTGGGGATGCACTGCTGTGAGTCCAGAGAGGGCACTGGCACCACTGGGGATGCACTGCAGTGAGTCCAGAGAGTGCACTGGCACCACTGGGGATGCAGTGCAGTGAGTCCAGAGAGTGTACTGGCACCACTGGGGATGCAGTGCAGTGAGTCCAGAGAGTGCACTGGCACCACTGGGGATTCAGTGCAGTGAGTTCAGAGAGTGCACTGGGACCACTGGGGATGCATTGCCTTGAGTCCAGAGAGTGCCCTTGCAACACTGGGTATGCACTAAAGTGACTCCAGAGAGTGCACTGGCACCATTGGAGATGCACTGCAGTGAGTCCAGAGAGTGCACTGGCAACACTGGGGATGCAGTGCAGTGAGTCCAGAGAGTGCACTGGCACCACTGGAGATGCACTGCAGTGAGTCCAGAGAGTACATTGGCACCACGGGGGATGCAGCGCAGTGAGTCCAGAGAGTGCACTGGCAGCACTGGGGATGCACTGTAGTGACTCTAAAGAGTGCACTAGCACCACTGGAGATGCACTGTAGTGACTCCAGAGAGTGAACGGGCACCACTAGGGATACAGTGCAGTGAGTCCAGAGAGTGCACTGGCACCACTGGGGATGCACTGCAGTGAGTCCAGAGAGTGCAGTGGCACCACGGGTGATGCACAGCAATGAGCCCAGAGAGTGCACTGGCACCACTGGGGATGCAGTGCAGTGAGTGCAGAGAGTTCACTGGCACCAGTGGGGATGCAGTGCAGTGAGTCCAGAGAGTTCACTGGCACCACTGGGGATGCAGTGCAGTGACTACAGAGAGTGCACTGGCACCAGTGGGGATGCAGTGCAGTGAGTCCAGAGAGTACATTGGCACCACGGGGGATGCAGCGCAGTGAGTCCTGAGAGTGCACTGGCAGCACTGGGGATGCAGTGCAGTGAGTCCAGAGAGTGCACTGGCACCACTGGGGATGCACTGTAGTGACTCTAAAGAGTGCACTATCACCACTGGAGATGCACTGTAGTGACTCCAGAGAGTGAACTGGCACCACTGGGGATACAGTGCAGTGAGTCGAGAGAGTGCACTGGCACCACTGGGGATGCACTGCAGTGAGTCCAGAGAGTGCAGTGGCACCATGGGTGATGCACAGCAATGAGCCCAGAGAGTGCACTGGCACCACTGGGGATGCAGTTCAGTGAGTGCAGAGAGTTCACTGGCACCAGTGGGGATGCAGTGCAGTGAGTCCAGAGAGTTCACTGGCACCACTGGGGATGCAGTGCAGTGACTACAGAGAGTGCACTGGCACCAGTGGGGATGCAGTGCAGTGAGTCCAGAGAGTGCACTGGCACCACGGGGGATGCACTGCAGTGAGTGCAGAGAGTGCACTGGCACCACTGGGGATGCACTGCAGTGAGTCCAGAGAGTGCACTGGCACCACTGGGGATGCACAGCAGTGAGTCCAGAGAGTGCACTGGCACCACTGGGGATGCAGTGCAGTGAGTCCAGAGAGTGCACTGGCACCACTGGGGATGCACTGCAGTGAGTCCAGAGAGTGCATTGGCACCACTGGGAATGCACTGCAGTGAGTGCAGAGAGTGCACTGGCACCACTGGGGATGAAGTGCTGTTAGTCCAGAGAGTTCACTGGCACCACTGGGGATGCAGGGCAGTGAGTCCAGAGAGTGCACTGGCACCACTGGGGATGCACTGCAGTGAGTCCAGAGAGTGCACTGGCACCACTGGGGATGCACTGCAGTGAGTCCAGAGAGTGCACTAGCACCACTGGGGATGCACTGCAGTGAGTGCAGAGAGTGCACTGGAACCACTGAGGATGCAGTGCAGTGACTCCAAAGAGTGTACTGGCACCACTGGGGATGCACTGCAGTGAGTCCAGAGAGTGCACTGGCACCACTGGGGATGCACTGCAATGAGTGCAGAGAGTGCACTGGCACTACGGGTGATGCACAGCAGTGAGTCCAGAGAGTGCACTGGCACCACTGGGGATGCAGTGCAGTGAGTGCAGAGAGTGCACTGGCACCACTGGGGATGCACTGCAGTGAGTCCAGAGAGAGAGCTGGCACCACTGGGGATGCAGTGCAGTGAGTCCAGAGAGTGCACTGGCACCAGTGGGGATGCAGTGCAGTGAGTCCAGAGAGTGCACTGGAACCACGGGGGATGCACTGTATTGAGTCCAGAGAGTGCACTGGCAACACTGGAGATGCAGTGCCGTGAGTCCAGAGAGTCCCCTGGCAACACTGGGGATGCACTACAGTGACTCCAGAGAGTGCACTGGCACCTCTGGGGATGCACTGCAGTGAGTCCAGAGAGTGAGATGGCACCAATGGGGATGCAGTGCAGTGAGTCCAGAGAGTTCACTGGCACCACTGGGGATGCAGTGCAGTGAGTGCAGAGAGTGCACTGGCACCACTGGGGATGCAGTGCAGTGATTCCAGAGAGTGCACTGCCACCACGGGAGATGCACTGCCGTGCCTCCAGAGAGTGCACTGGCACCACTGGGGATGCAGTGCAGTGACTCCAGAGAGTACACTGGCACCACTGGGGATGCACTGCAGTGAGTCCAGAGAGTGCACTGGCACCACTGGGGATGCACCCCGGTGACTCCAGAGAGTGCACTGTCACCACTGGTGATGCAGGGCAGTGAGTCCAGAGAGTGCACTGGCACCACTGGGGATGCAGTGCAGTGAGTCCAGAGAGTGCACTGGCACCACTGGGGATGCAGGGCAGTGAGTCCAGAGAGTGCACTGGCACCAGTGGGGATGCACTGCAGTGAGTCGAGAGAGTGCACTGTCACCACTGGGGATGCACTGCAGTGACTCCAGAGATTGCACTGGCACCAGAGGGGATGCAGTGCAGTGAGTCCAGAGAGTGCACTGGCACCACTGGGGATGCAGTACAGTGAGTCCAGAGAGTGCACTGGCACCACTGGGGATGCACTGCAGTGAGTCCAGAGAGTACACTGGCACCACTGGGGATGCACTGCAGTGAGTCCAGAGAGTACACTGGCACCACTGGGGATGCAGTGCAGTGAGTCCAGAGAGTGCACTGGCACCACTGGGGATGCAGGGCAGTGAGTCCAGAGAGTGCACTGGCACCAGTGGGGATGCACTGCAGTGAGTCGAGAGAGTGCACTGTCACCACTGGGGATGCAGTGCAGTGACTCCAGAGATTGCACTGGCACCAGTGGGGATGCAGTGCAGTGACTCCAGAGATTGCACTGGCACCACTGGGGATGCAGTACAGTGAGTCCAGAGAGTGCACTGGCACCACTGGGGATGCACTGCAGTGAGTCCAGAGAGGGCACTGTCACCACTGGGGATGCACAGCAGTGAGTCCAGAGAGTGCACTGGCACCACTGGGGATGCAGTGCAGTGAGTCCAGGGAGTGCACTTGCACCACTGGGGATGCAGTGCAGTGAGTCCAGAGAGTGCACTGGCACCACTGGGGATGCAGTGCAGTGAGTCCAGAGAGTTCACTGGCACCACTGGGGATGCAGTGCAGTGAGTCCAGAGAGTGCACTGGCACCAGTCGGGATGCAGTGCAGTGAGTCCAGAGAGTGCACTGGCACCACTGGGGATGCACTGCAGTGAGTCCAGAGAGTGCACTGGCACCAGTGGGGATGCAGTACCGTGAGTCCAGAGAGTGCACTGGCGCCATTGGAGATGCACTGCAGTGACTCCGGAGAGTGCACTAACACCACTGGGGATGCAGTGCAGTGAGTCCAGAGAGTGCACTGGCACCACTGGGGATGCAGTGCAGTGAGTCCTGAGAGTGCACTGACACCACTGGGGATGCAGAGCAGTGAGTCCTGGGAGTGCACTGGCACCACAGGGGATGCAGTGCATTGAGTCCAGAGAGTGCACTGGCAGCACTGGGGATGCACTGCAGTGACTTTAAAGAGTGCACTAGCACCACTGGAGATGCACTGTAGTGACTCCAGAGAGTGCACTGGCACCACTGGGGATGCAGTGCAGTGAGTCCAGAGAGTGCACTGGCACCACGGGTGATGCACAGCAGTGAGTCCAGAGAGTGCACTGGCAACGCTGGGGATGCAGTGCAGTGAGTCCAGAGAGTTCACTGGCACCACTGGGGATGCACTGCTGTGAGTCCAGAGAGGGCACTGGCACCACTGGGGATGCACTGCAGTGAGTCCAGAGAGTGCACTGGCACCACTGGGGATGCAGTGCAGTGAGTCCAGAGAGTGTACTGGCACCACTGGGGATGCAGTGCAGTGAGTCCAGAGAGTGCACTGGCACCACTGGGGATTCAGTGCAGTGAGTTCAGAGAGTGCACTGGGACCACTGGGGATGCATTGCCTTGAGTCCAGAGAGTGCCCTTGCAACACTGGGTATGCACTAAAGTGACTCCAGAGAGTGCACTGGCACCATTGGAGATGCACTGCAGTGAGTCCAGAGAGTGCACTGGCAACACTGGGGATGCAGTGCAGTGAGTCCAGAGAGTGCACTGGCACCACTGGAGATGCACTGCAGTGAGTCCAGAGAGTACATTGGCACCACGGGGGATGCAGCGCAGTGAGTCCAGAGAGTGCACTGGCAGCACTGGGGATGCACTGTAGTGACTCTAAAGAGTGCACTAGCACCACTGGAGATGCACTGTAGTGACTCCAGAGAGTGAACGGGCACCACTAGGGATACAGTGCAGTGAGTCCAGAGAGTGCACTGGCACCACTGGGGATGCACTGCAGTGAGTCCAGAGAGTGCAGTGGCACCACGGGTGATGCACAGCAATGAGCCCAGAGAGTGCACTGGCACCACTGGGGATGCAGTGCAGTGAGTGCAGAGAGTTCACTGGCACCAGTGGGGATGCAGTGCAGTGAGTCCAGAGAGTTCACTGGCACCACTGGGGATGCAGTGCAGTGACTACAGAGAGTGCACTGGCACCAGTGGGGATGCAGTGCAGTGAGTCCAGAGAGTACATTGGCACCACGGGGGATGCAGCGCAGTGAGTCCTGAGAGTGCACTGGCAGCACTGGGGATGCAGTGCAGTGAGTCCAGAGAGTGCACTGGCACCACTGGGGATGCACTGTAGTGACTCTAAAGAGTGCACTATCACCACTGGAGATGCACTGTAGTGACTCCAGAGAGTGAACTGGCACCACTGGGGATACAGTGCAGTGAGTCGAGAGAGTGCACTGGCACCACTGGGGATGCACTGCAGTGAGTCCAGAGAGTGCAGTGGCACCATGGGTGATGCACAGCAATGAGCCCAGAGAGTGCACTGGCACCACTGGGGATGCAGTTCAGTGAGTGCAGAGAGTTCACTGGCACCAGTGGGGATGCAGTGCAGTGAGTCCAGAGAGTTCACTGGCACCACTGGGGATGCAGTGCAGTGACTACAGAGAGTGCACTGGCACCAGTGGGGATGCAGTGCAGTGAGTCCAGAGAGTGCACTGGCACCACGGGGGATGCACTGCAGTGAGTGCAGAGAGTGCACTGGCACCACTGGGGATGCACTGCAGTGAGTCCAGAGAGTGCACTGGCACCACTGGGGATGCACAGCAGTGAGTCCAGAGAGTGCACTGGCACCACTGGGGATGCAGTGCAGTGAGTCCAGAGAGTGCACTGGCACCACTGGGGATGCACTGCAGTGAGTCCAGAGAGTGCATTGGCACCACTGGGAATGCACTGCAGTGAGTGCAGAGAGTGCACTGGCACCACTGGGGATGAAGTGCTGTTAGTCCAGAGAGTTCACTGGCACCACTGGGGATGCAGGGCAGTGAGTCCAGAGAGTGCACTGGCACCACTGGGGATGCACTGCAGTGAGTCCAGAGAGTGCACTGGCACCACTGGGGATGCACTGCAGTGAGTCCAGAGAGTGCACTAGCACCACTGGGGATGCACTGCAGTGAGTGCAGAGAGTGCACTGGAACCACTGAGGATGCAGTGCAGTGACTCCAAAGAGTGTACTGGCACCACTGGGGATGCACTGCAGTGAGTCCAGAGAGTGCACTGGCACCACTGGGGATGCACTGCAATGAGTGCAGAGAGTGCACTGGCACTACGGGTGATGCACAGCAGTGAGTCCAGAGAGTGCACTGGCACCACTGGGGATGCAGTGCAGTGAGTGCAGAGAGTGCACTGGCACCACTGGGGATGCACTGCAGTGAGTCCAGAGAGAGAGCTGGCACCACTGGGGATGCAGTGCAGTGAGTCCAGAGAGTGCACTGGCACCAGTGGGGATGCAGTGCAGTGAGTCCAGAGAGTGCACTGGAACCACGGGGGATGCACTGTATTGAGTCCAGAGAGTGCACTGGCAACACTGGAGATGCAGTGCCGTGAGTCCAGAGAGTCCCCTGGCAACACTGGGGATGCACTACAGTGACTCCAGAGAGTGCACTGGCACCTCTGGGGATGCACTGCAGTGAGTCCAGAGAGTGAGATGGCACCAATGGGGATGCAGTGCAGTGAGTCCAGAGAGTGCACTGGCACCACTGGGGATGCACTGCAGTGAGTCCAGAGCGTGCACTGGCACCACTTGGAATGCACTGGAGTGAGTCCAGAAAGTGCACTGGCACCACTGGGGATGCAGTGCATTGAGTGCAGAGAGTGCACTGGCACCACTGGGGATGCACTGCAGTGAGTCCAGAGAGTGCACTGGCACCAGTGGGGATGCAGTGAAGTGACTCCAAAGAGTGTACTGGCACAACTGGGGATGCACTGCAGTGAGTCCAGAGAGTGCACTGGCACCACTGGGGATGCACTGCAGTGAGTCCAGAGAGTGCACTGGCACCACGGGTGATGCACAGCAGTGAGTCCAGAGAGTTCACTAGCACCACTGGGGATGCACTGCAGTGAGTCCAGAGAGTGCACTGGCACCAGTGGGGATGCAGTGCAGTGAGTCCAGAGAGTGCACTGGCACCACGGGGGATGCACTGTATTGAGTCCAGAGAGTGTACTGGCACCACTGGGGATGCACTGCAGTGAGTCCACAGAGTGCACTGCCACCACTAGGGATGCACTGCTGTGAGTCCAGAGAGTTCACTGGCACCACTGGGGATGCAGTGCAGTGAGTCCAGAGAGTAAACTGGCACCAGTGGGGATGCAGCGCAGTGAGTCCAGAGAGAGAGCTGGCACCACTGGGGATGCAGTGCGGTGAGTCCAGAGAGTGCACTGGCACCACGGGGGATGCAGCGCAGTGAGTCCAGAGAGTGCACTGGCACCACTGGGGATGCAGTGCGGTGAGTCCAGAGAGTGCACTGGCACCACGGGGGATGCAGCGCAGTGAGTCCAGAGAGTGCACTGGCACCACCGGGGATGCACTGCAGTGAGTCCAGAGAGTGCACTGGCACCACTGCGGATGCACTGCAGTGAGTCCAGAGAGTGCACTGGCAGCACTGGGGATGCAGTGCAGTGACTCCAGAGAGTGCACTGGCACCACTGGGGATACACTGCAGTGAGTCCAGAGAGTGCACTGGACCACTGGGGATGCAGTGCAGTGAGTCCAGAGAGTGAACTGGCACCATTGGTGATGCAGCGCAGTGAGTCTAGAGAGTGCACTGGCACCACTGGGGATGCACTGCAGTGAGTCCACAGAGTGCCCTGGCACCACTAGGGATGCAGTGCAGTGAGTCCAGAGAGTGCACTGGCACCACTGGGGATGCACTGCAGTGAGTCCAGAGAGTGCACTGGTACCCTTGGGGATGCACTGCAGTGAGTCCAGAGAGTGCACTGGCACCACTGGGGATGCTCTGCAGTGAGTCGAGAGAGTGCACTGTCACCACTGGGGATGCAGTGCACTGACTCCAGAGAGTGCACTGGCACCACGGGGGATGCAGGGCAGTGAGTGCAGAGAGTGCACTGGCACCAGTGGGGATGCACTGCAGTGAGTCCAGAGAGAGAGCTGGCACCACTGGGGATTCAGTGCAGTGAGTCCAGAGAGTGCACTGGCACCACTGGGGATGCAGTGCAGTGACTCCAGAGAGTGCACTGGCACCACTGTGGATGCAGGGCAGTGAGTGCAGAGAGTGCACTGGCAGCACTGGGGATGCAGTACACTGACTCCAGAGAGTGCACTGGCACCACTGGGGATGCAGGGAAGTGAGTCCAGAGAGTGCACTGGCACCACGGGGGATGCACTGTATTGAGTCCAGAGAGTGCACTGGCACCACTGGGGATTCAGTGCAGTGAGTCCAGAGAGTGCACAGTCACCACTGGGGATGCATTGCCTTGAGTCCAGAGAGTGCCCTGGCAACACTGGGTATGCACTACAGTGACTCCAGAGAGTGCACTGGCACCAGTGGGGATGCACTGCAGTGAGTCCAGAGAGTGCACTGGCACAAATGGGGATGCAGTGCCGTGAGTCCAGAGAGTGCACTGGCACCACTGTGGAAGCAGCGCAGTCAGTCCAGAGAGTGCACTGGCACCCTTGGAGATGCAGTGCAGTGAATACAGAGAGTGCACTGGCACCCCTGCTGATGCAGTGCAGTGAGTCCAGAGAGTGCACTGACACCCCTGCTGATGCAGTGCAGTGAGTCCAGAGAGTTCACTGGCACCACTGGGGATGCAGGGCAGTGAGTCCAGAGAGTGCACTGGCACCCTTAGGGATGCACTGCAGTGAGTCGAGAGAGTGCACTGTCACCACTGGGGATGCAGTGCAGTGACTCCAGAGATTGCACTGGCACCACTGGGGATGCAGTGCACTGACTCCAGAGAGAGCACTGGCACCACGGGTGATGCAGGACAGTGAGTGCAGAGAGTGCACTGGCACCAGTGGGGATGCACTGCAGTGACTCCAGAGAGAGAGCTGGCACCACTGGGGATGCAGTGCAGTGAGTCCAGAGAGTGCACTGGCACCAGTCGGGATGCAGTGCAGTGAGTCCAGAGAGGGCACTGGCACCACGGGGGATGCAGCGCAGTGAGTCCAGAGAGTGCACTGGCACCACTGGGGATGCACTGAAGTGAGTCCAGAGAGTGCACTGGCACCACTGGGGACGCACTGCAGTGAGTCCAGAGAGTGCACTGGCACCACTGCGGATGCAGTGCAGTGAGTCCAGAGAGTGCACTGGCACCACTGGTGATGCACTGCAGTGAGTCCAGAGAGTGCACTGGCACCACTGGGGATGCAGTGCAGTGAGTCCAGAGAGTGCACTGGCACCACTGAGGATGCAGTGCAGTGAGTCCAGAGAGTGCACTGGCACCACTGGGGATGCACTGCTGTGAGTCCAGAGAGTGCACAGGCACCACTGGGGATGCAGTGCAGTGAGTCCAGAGAGTGCACTGGCACCACTGTGGATGCAGTACCGTGAGTCCAGAGAGTGCATTGGCGCCATTGGAGATGCAGTGCAGTGACTCCAGAGAATGCACTAACACCACTGGGGATGCAGTGCAGTGAGTCCAGAGAGTGCACTGGCACCACTGGGGATGCACTGCAGTGAGTCCAGAGAGTGCACTGCCACTGCTGGGGATGCACTGCTGTGAGTGCAGAGAGTGCACTGGCACCACTGGGGATGCAATGCGGTGAGTCCAGAGAGTGCACTGGCACCACTGGGGATGCACTGCAGTGAGTCCAGAGAGAGAGCTGGCACCACTTGGGATGCAGTGCAGTGTGTCCAGAGAGTGCACTGGCACCAGTGGGGATGCAGTGCAGTGAGTCCAGAGAGTGCACTGGCACCACGGGGGATGCAGCGCAGTGAGTCCAGAGAGTGCATTGGCACCACTGGGGATGCACTGCAGTGAGTCCAGAGAGTGCACTGGCAACACTGGGGATGCAGTGCCGTGAGTGCAGAGAGTGCACTGGCAACACTGGGGATGCACTACAGTGACTCCAGAGAGTGCACTGTTACCTCTGGGGATGCACTGCAGTGAGTCCAGAGAGTGAGATGGCACCAATGGGGATGCACTGCAGTGAGTCCAGAGAGTTCACTGGCACCACTGGGGATGCAGTGCAGTGAGTCCAGAGAGTTCACTGGCACCACTGGGGATGCACTGCAGTGAGTCCAGAGAGTGCACTGGCACCACTGGGGATGCAGTGCAGTGAGTCCAGAAAGTGCACTGGCACCACTGGGGATGCACTGCAGTGAGTCCAGAGAGTGCACTGGTACCACTGGGGATGCACTGCAGTGAGTCCAGAGAGTGCACTGGCACCACTGCGGATGCAGTGCAGTGAGTCCAGAGAGTGCACTGGCACCACTGGGGATGCAGTGCAGTGACTCCAGAGAGTGCACTGGCACCACTGGGGATGCACTGCAGTGAGTCCAGAGAGTGCACTGGACCACTGGGGATGCAGTGCAGTGAGTCCAGAGAGTGCACTGGCACCACTGGGGATGCAGTGCAGTGAGTCCAGAGAGTGAACTGGCACCATTGGTGATGCAGCGCAGTGAGTCTAGAGAGTGCACTGTCACCACTGGGGATGCAGTGCAGTGAGTCCAGAGAGTGCCCTGCACCTCTGGGGATGCAGTGCAGTGAGTCCAGAGAGTGCACTGGCACCACTGGGGATGCACTGCAGTGAGTCCAGAGAGTGCACTGGCAGCACTGGGGATGCAGTGCAGTGAGTCCAGGGAGTGCACTGGCACCAATGAGGATGCACTGCAGTGAGTCCACAGAGTGCACTGGCACCACTGGGGATGCAGTGCACTGAGTCCAGAGAGTGCACTGGCACCACTGGGGAAGCACTGCAGTGAGTCCAGAGAGTGCACTGGACCACTGGGGATGCAGTGCATTGAGTCTAGAGAGTGCACTGGCACCACTGGGGATGCAGTGCAGTGAGTCCTGTGAGTGCACTGGCACCACTGGGGATGCACAGCAGTGAGTCCAGAGAGTGCACTGGCACCACTAGGGATGCAGGGCAGTGAGTCCAGAGAGTGCACTGGCACCACTGGGGATGCACTGCAGTGAGTCCAGAGAGTGCACTGGCAACCTTGGGGATGCACTGCAGTGAGTCGAGAGACTGCACTGGCACCATTGGGGATGCACTGCAGTGAGTCCAGAGAGTGCACTGGCACCACTGGGGATGCAGTGCAGTGACTCCAGAGAGTGCACTGGCACCACTGGGGATGCAGTGTAGTGAGTCCAGAGAGTGCACTGGCACCACTGGGGATGCAGTGCAGTGAGTCCAGAGAGTGCACAGGCACCACTGGGGATGCAGCGTAGTGAGTCCAGGGAGTGCACTGGCACCACTGGAGTTTCAGGGCAGTGAGTCCAGAGAGTGCACTGGCACCACTGGGGATGCAGTGCAGTGACTCCAGAGAGTGCACAGGCACCACTGGTGATGCAGTGCAGTGAGTCCAGAGAGTGCACTGGCACCACTTTGGATGCACAGCAGTGAGTCCAGGGAGTGCACTGGCACCACTGGGGATGCACTGCTGTGAGTCCAGAGAGGGCACTGGCACCACTGGGGATGCAGTGCAGTGAGTGCGGAGAGTGCACTGGCACCACTGGGGATGCACTGCAGTGAGTCCAGGGAGTGCACTGGCACCAGTGGGGATGCAGTGCAGTGAGTCCAGAGAGTGCACTGGCACCACTGGGGATGCAGTGCAGTGAGTGCAGAGAGTGCACTGGCACCACTGGGGATGCAGTGCACTGAGTCCCGAGAGTGTACTGGCACCACTGGGAATGCAGTGCAGTGAGTCCAGAGAGTGCACTGGCAACACTGGAGATGCAGTGCCGTGAGTCCAGAGAGTGCCCTGGCAACACTGGGGATGCACTACAGTGACTCCAGTGAGTGCACTGGTACCTCTGGAGATGCACTGCAGTGAGTCCAGAGAGTGAGATGGCACCAATGGGGATGCAGTGCAGTGAGTCCAGAGAGTGCACTGGCACCACTGGGGATGCACTGCAGTGAGTCCAGAGCGTGCACTGGCACCACTTGGAATGCACTGGAGTGAGTACAGAAAGTGCACTGGCACCACTGGGGATGCAGTGCATTGAGTGCAGAGAGTGCACTGGCACCACTGGGGATGCACTGCAGTGAGTGCAGAGAGTGCACTGGCACCAGTGGGGATGCAGTGAAGTGACTCGAAAGAGTGTACTGGCACAACTGGGGATGCACTGCAGTGAGTCCAGAGAGTGCACTGGCACCACTGGGGATGCACTGCTGTGAGTCCAGAGAGTGCACTGGCACCACTGGGGATGCACTGCAGTGAGTCCAGAGAGTGCACTGGCACCACTAGGGATGCAGGGCAGTGAGTCCAGAGAGTGCACTGGCACCACTGGGGATGCACTGCAGTGAGTCCAGAGAGTGCACTGGCAACCTTGGGGATGCACTGCAGTGAGTCGAGAGACTGCACTGACACCATTGGGGATGCACTGCAGTGAGTCCAGAGAGTGCACTGGCACCACTGGGGATGCAGTGCAGTGACTCCAGAGAGTGCACTGGCACCACTGGGGATGCAGTGTAGTGAGTCCAGAGAGTGCACTGGCACCACTGGGGATGCAGTGCAGTGAGTCCAGAGAGTGCACAGGCACCACTGGGGATGCAGCGTAGTGAGTCCAGGGAGTGCACTGGCACCACTGGAGTTTCAGGGCAGTGAGTCCAGAGAGTGCACTGGCACCACTGGGGATGCAGTGCAGTGACTCCAGAGAGTGCACAGGCACCACTGGTGATGCAGTGCAGTGAGTCCAGAGAGTGCACTGGCACCACTGTGGATGCACAGCAGTGAGTCCAGGGAGTGCACTGGCACCACTGGGGATGCACTGCTGTGAGTCCAGAGAGGGCACTGGCACCACTGGGGATGCAGTGCAGTGAGTGCGGAGAGTGCACTGGCACCACTGGGGATGCACTGCAGTGAGTCCAGGGAGTACACTGGCACCAGTGGGGATGCAGTGCAGTGAGTCCAGAGAGTGCACTGGCACCACTGGGGATGCAGTGCAGTGAGTGCAGAGAGTGCACTGGCACCACTGGGGATGCAGTGCACTGAGTCCCGAGAGTGTACTGGCACCACTGGGGATGCAGTGCAGTGAGTCCAGAGAGTGCACTGGCAACACTGGAGATGCAGTGCCGTGAGTCCAGAGAGTGCCCTGGCAACACTGGGGATGCACTACAGTGACTCCAGTGAGTGCACTGGTACCTCTGGAGATGCACTGCAGTGAGTCCAGAGAGTGAGATGGCACCAATGGGGATGCAGTGCAGTGAGTCCAGAGAGTGCACTGGCACCACTGGGGATGCACTGCAGTGAGTCCAGAGCGTGCACTGGCACCACTTGGAATGCACTGGAGTGAGTACAGAAAGTGCACTGGCACCACTGGGGATGCAGTGCATTGAGTGCAGAGAGTGCACTGGCACCACTGGGGATGCACTGCAGTGAGTGCAGAGAGTGCACTGGCACCAGTGGGGATGCAGTGAAGTGACTCGAAAGAGTGTACTGGCACAACTGGGGATGCACTGCAGTGAGTCCAGAGAGTGCACTGGCACCACTGGGGATGCACTGCTGTGAGTCCAGAGAGTGCACTGGCACCACGGGTGATGCTCAGCAGTGAGTCCAGAGAGTTCACTAGCACCACTGGGGATGCACTGCAGTGAGTCCAGAGAGTGCACTGGCACCACTGGGGATGCAGTGCAGTGAGTCCAGAGAGTGCACTGGCACCACGGGGGATGCACTGTATTGAGTCCAGAGAGTGCACTGGCACCACTGGGGATGCAGTGCAGTGAGTCCAGAGAGAGAGCTGGCACCACTGGGGATGCAGTGCAGTGTGTCCAGAGAGTGCACTGGCACCAGTGGGGATGCAGTGCAGTGAGTCCAGAGAGTGCACTGGCACCACGGGGGATGCAGCGCAGTGAGTCCAGAGAGTGCACTGGCACCACTGGGGATGCAGTGCAGTGAGTCCAGAGAGTGCACTGGCACCACTGGGGATGCAGCGCAGTGAGTCCAGGGAGTGCACTGGCACCACTGGAGTTTCAGGGCAGTGAGTCCAGAGAGTGCACTGGCACCACTGCGGATGCACTGCAGTGAGTCCAGAGAGTGCACTGGCACCACTGGGGATGCAGTGCAGTGAGTCCAGAGAGTGCACTGGCACCACTGTGGATGCACAGCAGTGAGTCCAGGGAGTGCACTGGCACCACTGGGGATGCACTGCTGTGAGTCCAGAGAGGGCACTGGCACCACTGGGGATGCAGTGCAGTGAGTGCGGAGAGTGCACTGGCACCACTGGGGATGCACTGCAGTGAGTCCAGGGAGTGCACTGGCACCAGTGGGGATGCAGTGCAGTGAGTCCAGAGAGTGCACTGGCACCACTGGGGATGCACTGCAGTGAGTGCAGAGAGTGCACTGGCACCACTGGGGATGCAGTGCAGTGAGTCCAGAGAGTGCACTGGCAACACTGGAGATGCAGTGCCGTGAGTCCAGAGAGTGCCCTGGCAACACTGGGGATGCACTACAGTGACTCCAGTGAGTGCACTGGCACCTCTGGGGATGCACTGCAGTGAGTCCAGAGAGTGAGATGGCACCAATGGGGATGCAGTGCAGTGAGTCCAGAGAGTGCACTGGCACCACTGGGGATGCACTGCAGTGAGTCCAGAGCGTGCACTGGCACCACTTGGAATGCACTGGAGTGAGTACAGAAAGTGCACTGGCACCACTGGGGATGCAGTGCATTGAGTGCAGAGAGTGCACTGGCACCACTGGGGATGCACTGCAGTGAGTGCAGAGAGTGCACTGGCACCAGTGGGGATGCAGTGAAGTGACTCGAAAGAGTGTACTGGCACAACTGGGGATGCACTGCAGTGAGTCCAGAGAGTGCACTGGCACCACTGGGGATGCAGTGCAGTGAGTCCAGAGAGTGCACTGGCACCACGGGGGATGCACTGCAGTGAGTGCAGAGAGTGCACTGGCACCACTGGGGATGCACTGCAGTGAGTCCAGAGAGAGAGCTGGCACCACTGGTGATTCAGTGCAGTGAGTCCAGAGAGTGCACTGGCACCACGGGGGATGCACTGTATTGAGTCCAGAGAGTGCACTGGCACCACTGGGGATGCACTGCAGTGAGTCCAGAGAGTGCACTGCCACCGCTGGGGATGCACTGCTGTGAGTCCAGAGAGTTCACTGGCACCACTGGGGATGCAGTGCAGTGAGTCCAGAGAGTGCACTGGCACCAGTGGGGATGCAGTGCAGTGAGTCCAGAGAGAGAGCTGGCACCACTGGGGATGCAGTGCAGTGTGTCCAGAGAGTGCACTGGCACCAGTGGGGATGCAGTGCAGTGAGTCCAGAGAGTGCACTGGCACCACGGGGGATGCAGCGCAGTGAGTCCAGAGAGTGCACTGGCACCACTGGGGATGCACTGCAGTGAGTCCAGAGAGTGCACTGGCACCACTGGGGATGCACCCCGGTGAGTCCAGAGAGTGCACTGGCACCACTGGGGATGCACTGCAGTGAGTCCAGAGAGTGCACTGGCACCACTGCGGATGCACTGCAGTGAGTCCAGAGAGTGCACTGGCACCACTGGGGATGCAGTGCAGTGACTCCAGAGAGTGCACTGGCACCACTGGGGATGCACTGCAGTGAGTCCAGAGAGTGCACTGGACCACTGGGGATGCAGTGCAGTGAGTCCAGAGAGTGAACTGCAACCATTGGTGATGCAGCGCACTGAGTCTAGAGAGTGCACTGGCACCACTGGGGATGCTCTGCAGTGAGTCCACAGAGTGCCCTGGCACCACTGGGGATGCAGTGCAGTGAGTCCAGAGAGTGCACTGGCACCACTGGGGATGCACTGCAGTGAGTCCAGAGAGTGCAATGGTACCCTTGGGGATGCACTGCAGTGAGTCCAGAGAGTGCACTGGCACCACTGGGGATGCAGGGCAGTGAGTCCAGAGAGTGCACTGGCACCACTGGTGATGCACTGCAGTGAGTCCAGAGAGTGCACTGGCACCACTGGGGATGCAGTGCAGTGAGTCCAGAGAGTGCACTGGCACCACTGAGGATGCAGTGCATTGAGTCCAGAGAGTGCACTGGCACCACTGGGGATGCACTGCTGTGAGTCCAGAGAGTGCACAGGCACCACTGGGGATGCAGTGCAGTGAGTCCAGAGAGTGCACTGGCACCACTGTGGATGCAGTACCGTGAGTCCAGAGAGTGCATTGGCGCCATTGGAGATGCACTGCAGTGACTCCAGAGAATGCACTAACACCACTGGGGATGCAGTGCAGTGAGTCCAGAGAGTGCACTGGCACCACTGGGGATGCACTGCAGTGAGTCCAGAGAGTGCACTGCCACCGCTGGGGATGCACTGCTGTGAGTCCAGAGAGTGCACTGGCACCACTGGGGATGCAATGCGGTGAGTCCAGAGAGTGCACTGGCACCACTGGGGATGCACTGCAGTGAGTCCAGAGAGAGAGCTGGCACCACTTGGGATGCAGTGCAGTGTGTCCAGAGAGTGCACTGGCACCAGTGGGGATGCAGTGCAGTGAGTCCAGAGAGTGCACTGGCACCACGGGGGATGCAGCGCAGTGAGTCCAGAGAGTGCATTGGCACCACTGGGGATGCACTGCAGTGAGTCCAGAGAGTGCACTGGCAACACTGGGGATGCAGTGCCGTGAGTGCAGAGAGTGCACTGGCAACACTGGGGATGCACTACAGTGACTCCAGAGAGTGCACTGTTACCTCTGGGGATGCACTGCAGTGAGTCCAGAGAGTGAGATGGCACCACTGGGGATGCACTGCAGTGAGTCCAGAGAGTTCACTGGCACCACTGGGGATGCAGTGCAGTGAGTCCAGAGAGTTCACTGGCACCACTGGGGATGCACTGCAGTGAGTCCAGAGAGTGCACTGGCACCACTGGGGATGCAGTGCAGTGAGTCCAGAAAGTGCACTGGCACCACTGGGGATGCACTGCAGTGAGTCCAGAGAGTGCACTGGTACCACTGGGGATGCACTGCAGTGAGTCCAGAGAGTGCACTGGCACCACTGCGGATGCAGTGCAGTGAGTCCAGAGAGTGCACTGGCACCACTGGGGATGCAGTGCAGTGACTCCAGAGAGTGCACTGGCACCACTGGGGATGCACTGCAGTGAGTCCAGAGAGTGCACTGGACCACTGGGGATGCAGTGCAGTGAGTCCAGAGAGTGCACTGGCACCACTGGGGATGCAGTGCAGTGAGTCCAGAGAGTGAACTGGCACCATTGGTGATGCAGCGCAGTGAGTCTAGAGAGTGCACTGTCACCACTGGGGATGCAGTGCAGTGAGTCCAGAGAGTGCCCTGCACCTCTGGGGATGCAGTGCAGTGAGTCCAGAGAGTGCACTGGCACCACTGGGGATGCACTGCAGTGAGTCCAGAGAGTGCACTGGCACCACTGGGGATGCAGTGCAGTGAGTCCAGGGAGTGCACTGGCACCAATGAGGATGCACTGCAGTGAGTCCACAGAGTGCACTGGCACCACTGGGGATGCAGTGCAGTGAGTCCAGAGAGTGCACTGGCACCACTGGGGAAGCACTGCAGTGAGTCCAGAGAGTGCACTGGACCACTGGGGATGCAGTGCATTGAGTCTAGAGAGTGCACTGGCACCACTGGGGATGCAGTGCAGTGAGTCCTGTGAGTGCACTGGCACCACTGGGGATGCACAGCAGTGAGTCCAGAGAGTGCACTGGCACCACTAGGGATGCAGGGCAGTGAGTCCAGAGAGTGCACTGGCACCACTGGGGATGCACTGCAGTGAGTCCAGAGAGTGCACTGGCAACCTTGGGGATGCACTGCAGTGAGTCGAGAGACTGCACTGGCACCATTGGGGATGCACTGCAGTGAGTCCAGAGAGTGCACTGGCACCACTGGGGATGCAGTGCAGTGACTCCAGAGAGTGCACTGGCACCACTGGGGATGCAGTGTAGTGAGTCCAGAGAGTGCACTGGCACCACTGGGGATGCAGTGCAGTGAGTCCAGAGAGTGCACAGGCACCACTGGGGATGCAGCGTAGTGAGTCCAGGGAGTGCACTGGCACCACTGGAGTTTCAGGGCAGTGAGTCCAGAGAGTGCACTGGCACCACTGGGGATGCAGTGCAGTGACTCCAGAGAGTGCACAGGCACCACTGGTGATGCAGTGCAGTGAGTCCAGAGAGTGCACTGGCACCACTTTGGATGCACAGCAGTGAGTCCAGGGAGTGCACTGGCACCACTGGGGATGCACTGCAGTGAGTCCAGAGAGAGAGCTGGCACCACTGGTGATTCAGTGCAGTGAGTCCAGAGAGTGCACTGGCACCACGGGGGATGCACTGTATTGAGTCCAGAGAGTGCACTGGCACCACTGGGGATGCACTGCAGTGAGTCCAGAGAGTGCACTGCCACCGCTGGGGATGCACTGCTGTGAGTCCAGAGAGTTCACTGGCACCACTGGGGATGCAGTGCAGTGAGTCCAGAGAGTGCACTGGCACCAGTGGGGATGCAGTGCAGTGAGTCCAGAGAGAGAGCTGGCACCACTGGGGATGCAGTGCAGTGTGTCCAGAGAGTGCACTGGCACCAGTGGGGATGCAGTGCAGTGAGTCCAGAGAGTGCACTGGCACCACGGGGGATGCAGCGCAGTGAGTCCAGAGAGTGCACTGGCACCACTGGGGATGCACTGCAGTGAGTCCAGAGAGTGCACTGGCACCACTGGGGATGCACCCCGGTGAGTCCAGAGAGTGCACTGGCACCACTGGGGATGCACTGCAGTGAGTCCAGAGAGTGCACTGGCACCACTGCGGATGCACTGCAGTGAGTCCAGAGAGTGCACTGGCACCACTGGGGATGCAGTGCAGTGACTCCAGAGAGTGCACTGGCACCACTGGGGATGCACTGCAGTGAGTCCAGAGAGTGCACTGGACCACTGGGGATGCAGTGCAGTGAGTCCAGAGAGTGAACTGCAACCATTGGTGATGCAGCGCACTGAGTCTAGAGAGTGCACTGGCACCACTGGGGATGCTCTGCAGTGAGTCCACAGAGTGCCCTGGCACCACTGGGGATGCAGTGCAGTGAGTCCAGAGAGTGCACTGGCACCACTGGGGATGCACTGCAGTGAGTCCAGAGAGTGCAATGGTACCCTTGGGGATGCACTGCAGTGAGTCCAGAGAGTGCACTGGCACCACTGGGGATGCAGGGCAGTGAGTCCAGAGAGTGCACTGGCACCACTGGTGATGCACTGCAGTGAGTCCAGAGAGTGCACTGGCACCACTGGGGATGCAGTGCAGTGAGTCCAGAGAGTGCACTGGCACCACTGAGGATGCAGTGCAGTGAGTCCAGAGAGTGCACTGGCACCACTGGGGATGCACTGCTGTGAGTCCAGAGAGTGCACAGGCACCACTGGGGATGCAGTGCAGTGAGTCCAGAGAGTGCACTGGCACCACTGGGGATGCAGTACCGTGAGTCCAGAGAGTGCATTGGCGCCATTGGAGATGCACTGCAGTGACTCCAGAGAGTGCACTAACACCACTGGGGATGCAGTGCAGTGAGTCCAGAGAGTGCACTGGCACCACTGGGGATGCACTGCAGTGAGTCCAGAGAGTGCACTGCCACCGCTGGGGATGCACTGCTGTGAGTCCAGAGAGTGCACTGGCACCACTGGGGATGCAATGCAGTGAGTCCAGAGAGTGCACTGGCACCACTGGGGATGCACTGCAGTGAGTCCAGAGAGAGAGCTGGCACCACTTGGGATGCAGTGCAGTGTGTCCAGAGAGTGCACTGGCACCAGTGGGGATGCAGTGCAGTGAGTCCAGAGAGTGCACTGGCACCACGGGGGATGCAGCGCAGTGAGTCCAGAGAGTGCATTGGCACCACTGGGGATGCACTGCAGTGAGTCCAGAGAGTGCACTGGCAACACTGGGGATGCAGTGCCGTGAGTGCAGAGAGTGCACTGGCAACACTGGGGATGCACTACAGTGACTCCAGAGAGTGCACTGTTACCTCTGGGGATGCACTGCAGTGAGTCCAGAGAGTGAGATGGCACCACTGGGGATGCACTGCAGTGAGTCCAGAGAGTTCACTGGCACCACTGGGGATGCAGTGCAGTGAGTCCAGAGAGTGCACTGGCACCACTGGGGATGCACTGCAGTGAGTCCAGAGAGTGCACTGGCACCACTGGGGATGCAGTGCAGTGAGTCCAGAGAGTGCACTGGCACCACTGGGGATGCACTGCAGTGAGTCCAGAGAGTGCACTGGTACCACTGGGGATGCACTGCAGTGAGTCCAGAGAGTGCACTGGCACCACTGGGGATGCAGTGCAGTGAGTCCAGAGAGTGCACTGGCACCACTGGGGATGCAGTGCAGTGACTCCAGAGAGTGCACTGGCACCACTGGGGATGCACTGCAGTGAGTCCAGAGAGTGCACTGGACCACTGGGGATGCAGTGCAGTGAGTCCAGAGAGTGCACTGGCACCACTGGGGATGCAGTGCAGTGAGTCCAGAGAGTGAACTGGCACCACTGGGATGCAGCGCAGTGAGTCCAGAGAGTGCACTGGCACCACTGGGGATGCAGTGCAGTGAGTCCAGAGAGTGCCCTGGCACCACTGGGGATGCAGTGCAGTGAGTCCAGAGAGTGCACTGGCACCACTGGGGATGCACTGCAGTGAGTCCAGAGAGTGCACTGGCACCACTGGGGATGCAGTGCAGTGAGTCCAGAGAGTGCACTGGCACCAATGAGGATGCACTGCAGTGAGTCCAGAGAGTGCACTGGCACCACTGGGGATGCAGTGCAGTGAGTCCAGAGAGTGCACTGGCACCACTGGGGAAGCACTGCAGTGAGTCCAGAGAGTGCACTGGACCACTGGGGATGCAGTGCATTGAGTCTAGAGAGTGCACTGGCACCACTGGGGATGCAGTGCAGTGAGTCCTGAGAGTGCACTGGCACCACTGGGGATGCACAGCAGTGAGTCCAGAGAGTGCACTGGCACCACTAGGGATGCAGGGCAGTGAGTCCAGAGAGTGCACTGGCACCACTGGGGATGCACTGCAGTGAGTCCAGAGAGTGCACTGGCAACCTTGGGGATGCACTGCAGTGAGTCGAGAGACTGCACTGGCACCATTGGGGATGCACTGCAGTGAGTCCAGAGAGTGCACTGGCACCACTGGGGATGCAGTGCAGTGACTCCAGAGAGTGCACTGGCACCACTGGGGATGCAGTGTAGTGAGTCCAGAGAGTGCACTGGCACCACTGGGGATGCAGTGCAGTGAGTCCAGAGAGTGCACTGGCACCACTGGGGATGCAGCGCAGTGAGTCCAGGGAGTGCACTGGCACCACTGGAGTTTCAGGGCAGTGAGTCCAGAGAGTGCACTGGCACCACTGGGGATGCAGTGCAGTGACTCCAGAGAGTGCACAGGCACCACTGGGGATGCAGTGCAGTGAGTCCAGAGAGTGCACTGGCACCACTGGGGATGCACAGCAGTGAGTCCAGAGAGTGCACTGGCACCACTGGGGATGCACTGCAGTGAGTCCAGAGAGTGCACTGGCACCACTGGGGATGCAGTGCAGTGAGTCCAGAGAGTGCACTGGCACCACTGGGGATGCACTGCAGTGAGTCCAGGGAGTGCACTGGCACCAGTGGGGATGCAGTGCAGTGAGTCCAGAGAGTGCACTGGCACCACTGGGGATGCAGTGCAGTGAGTGCAGAGAGTGCACTGGCACCACTGGGGATGCAGTGCACTGAGTCCCGAGAGTGTACTGGCACCACTGGGGATGCAGTGCAGTGAGTCCAGAGAGTGCACTGGCAACACTGGAGATGCAGTGCCGTGAGTCCAGAGAGTGCCCTGGCAACACTGGGGATGCACTACAGTGACTCCAGTGAGTGCACTGGCACCTCTGGGGATGCACTGCAGTGAGTCCAGAGAGTGAGATGGCACCAATGGGGATGCAGTGCAGTGAGTCCAGAGAGTGCACTGGCACCACTGGGGATGCACTGCAGTGAGTCCAGAGAGTGCACTGGCACCACTTGGAATGCACTGCAGTGAGTACAGAAAGTGCACTGGCACCACTGGGGATGCAGTGCATTGAGTCCAGAGAGTGCACTGGCACCACTGGGGATGCACTGCAGTGAGTGCAGAGAGTGCACTGGCACCACTGGGGATGCAGTGCAGTGACTCCAGAGAGTGCACTGGCACCACTGGGGATGCACTGCAGTGAGTCCAGAGAGTGCACTGGCACCACTGGGGATGCACTGCAGTGAGTCCAGAGAGTGCACTGGCACCACTGGGGATGCACTGCAGTGAGTCCAGAGAGTGCACTGGCACCACTGGGGATGCAGGGCAGTGAGTCCAGAGAGTGCACTGGCACCACTGGGGATGCACTGCAGTGAGTCCAGAGAGTGCACTGGCACCACTGGGGATGCACTGCAGTGAGTCCAGAGAGTGCACTGGCACCATTGGGGATGCACTGCAGTGAGTCCAGAGAGTGCACTGGCACCACTGGGGATGCAGTGCAGTGACTCCAGAGAGTGCACTGGCACCACTGGGGATGCAGTGCAGTGAGTCCAGAGAGTGCACTGGCACCACTGGGGATGCAGTGCAGTGAGTCCAGAGAGTGCACTGGCACCACTGGGGATGCAGCGTAGTGAGTCCAGAGAGTGCACTGGCACCACTGGAGTTTCAGGGCAGTGAGTCCAGAGAGTGCACTGGCACCACTGGGGATGCAGTGCAGTGACTCCAGAGAGTGCACTGGCACCACTGGGGATGCAGTGCAGTGAGTCCAGAGAGTGCACTGGCACCACTGGGGATGCACAGCAGTGAGTCCAGAGAGTGCACTGGCACCACTGGGGATGCACTGCAGTGAGTCCAGAGAGTGCACTGGCACCACTGGGGATGCAGTGCAGTGAGTCCAGAGAGTGCACTGGCACCACTGGGGATGCACTGCAGTGAGTCCAGAGAGTGCACTGGCACCAGTGGGGATGCAGTGCAGTGAGTCCAGAGAGTGCACTGGCACCACTGGGGATGCAGTGCAGTGAGTCCAGAGAGTGCACTGGCACCACTGGGGATGCAGTGCAGTGAGTCCAGAGAGTGCACTGGCACCACTGGGGATGCAGTGCAGTGAGTCCAGAGAGTGCACTGGCACCACTGGAGATGCAGTGCCGTGAGTCCAGAGAGTGCCCTGGCAACACTGGGGATGCACTACAGTGACTCCAGAGAGTGCACTGGCACCTCTGGGGATGCACTGCAGTGAGTCCAGAGAGTGCACTGGCACCAATGGGGATGCAGTGCAGTGAGTCCAGAGAGTGCACTGGCACCACTGGGGATGCACTGCAGTGAGTCCAGAGAGTGCACTGGCACCACTTGGAATGCACTGCAGTGAGTACAGAGAGTGCACTGGCACCACTGGGGATGCAGTGCAGTGAGTCCAGAGAGTGCACTGGCACCACTGGGGATGCACTGCAGTGAGTCCAGAGAGTGCACTGGCACCAGTGGGGATGCAGTGCAGTGACTCGAGAGAGTGTACTGGCACCACTGGGGATGCACTGCAGTGAGTCCAGAGAGTGCACTGGCACCACTGGGGATGCACTGCAGTGAGTCCAGAGAGTGCACTGGCACCACGGGTGATGCAGTGCAGTGAGTCCAGAGAGTTCACTAGCACCACTGGGGATGCACTGCAGTGAGTCCAGAGAGTGCACTGGCACCACTGGGGATGCAGTGCAGTGAGTCCAGAGAGTGCACTGGCACCACGGGGGATGCACTGTATTGAGTCCAGAGAGTGCACTGGCACCACTGGGGATGCAGTGCAGTGAGTCCAGAGAGTGACTGGCACCACTGGGGATGCAGTGCAGTGAGTCCAGAGAGTGCACTGGCACCAGTGGGGATGCAGTGCAGTGAGTCCAGAGAGTGCACTGGCACCACTGGGGATGCAGCGCAGTGAGTCCAGAGAGTGCACTGGCACCACTGGGGATGCAGTGCAGTGAGTCCAGAGAGTGCACTGGCACCACTGGGGATGCAGCGCAGTGAGTCCAGAGAGTGCACTGGCACCACTGGGGATGCAGGGCAGTGAGTCCAGAGAGTGCACTGGCACCACTGGGGATGCAGTGCAGTGAGTCCAGAGAGTGCACTGGCACCACTGGGGATGCAGTGCAGTGAGTCCAGAGAGTGCACTGGCACCACTGTGGATGCACAGCAGTGAGTCCAGAGAGTGCACTGGCACCACTGGGGATGCACTGCAGTGAGTCCAGAGAGTGCACTGGCACCACTGGGGATGCAGTGCAGTGAGTCCAGAGAGTGCACTGGCACCACTGGGGATGCACTGCAGTGAGTCCAGAGAGTGCACTGGCACCACTGGGGATGCAGTGCAGTGAGTCCAGAGAGTGCACTGGCACCACTGGGGATGCACTGCAGTGAGTCCAGAGAGTGCACTGGCACCACTGGGGATGCAGTGCAGTGAGTCCAGAGAGTGCACTGGCACCACTGGGGATGCAGTGCCGTGAGTCCAGAGAGTGCCCTGGCAACACTGGGGATGCACTACAGTGACTCCAGAGAGTGCACTGGCACCACTGGGGATGCACTGCAGTGAGTCCAGAGAGTGCATGGCACCAATGGGGATGCAGTGCAGTGAGTCCAGAGAGTGCACTGGCACCACTGGGGATGCACTGCAGTGAGTCCAGAGAGTGCACTGGCACCACTTGGAATGCACTGCAGTGAGTACAGAGAGTGCACTGGCACCACTGGGGATGCAGTGCAGTGAGTCCAGAGAGTGCACTGGCACCACTGGGGATGCACTGCAGTGAGTCAGAGAGTGCACTGGCACCAGTGGGGATGCAGTGCAGTGAGTCGAGAGAGTGTACTGGCACCACTGGGGATGCACTGCAGTGAGTCCAGAGAGTGCACTGGCACCACTGGGGATGCAGTGCAGTGAGTCCAGAGAGTGCACTGGCACCACGGGGGATGCACTGCAGTGAGTCCAGAGAGTGCACTGGCACCACTGGGGATGCACTGCAGTGAGTCCAGAGAGAGAGCTGGCACCACTGGGGATGCAGTGCAGTGAGTCCAGAGAGTGCACTGGCACCACTGGGGATGCACTGCAGTGAGTCCAGAGAGTGCACTGGCACCACTGGGGATGCACTGCAGTGAGTCCAGAGAGTGCACTGGCACCACTGGGGATGCACTGCAGTGAGTCCAGAGAGTGCACTGGCACCACTGGGGATGCAGTGCAGTGAGTCCAGAGAGTGCACTGGCACCAGTGGGGATGCAGTGCAGTGAGTCCAGAGAGAGAGCTGGCACCACTGGGGATGCAGTGCAGTGAGTCCAGAGAGTGCACTGGCACCAGTGGGGATGCAGTGCAGTGAGTCCAGAGAGTGCACTGGCACCACTGGGGATGCAGCGCAGTGAGTCCAGAGAGTGCACTGGCACCACTGGGGATGCACCCCGGTGAGTCCAGAGAGTGCACTGGCACCACTGGGGATGCACTGCAGTGAGTCCAGAGAGTGCACTGGCACCACTGGGGATGCACTGCAGTGAGTCCAGAGAGTGCACTGGCACCACTGGGGATGCAGTGCAGTGACTCCAGAGAGTGCACTGGCACCACTGGGGATGCACTGCAGTGAGTCCAGAGAGTGCACTGGCACCACTGGGGATGCAGTGCAGTGAGTCCAGAGAGTGCACTGGCACCACTGGGGATGCAGCGCAGTGAGTCCAGAGAGTGCACTGGCACCACTGGGGATGCACTGCAGTGAGTCCAGAGAGTGCACTGGCACCACTGGGGATGCAGTGCAGTGAGTCCAGAGAGTGCACTGGCACCACTGGGGATGCACTGCAGTGAGTCCAGAGAGTGCACTGGCACCCTTGGGGATGCACTGCAGTGAGTCCAGAGAGTGCACTGGCACCACTGGGGATGCAGGGCAGTGAGTCCAGAGAGTGCACTGGCACCACTGGGGATGCAGTGCAGTGAGTCCAGAGAGTGCACTGGCACCACTGGGGATGCAGTGCAGTGACTCCAGAGAGTGCACTGGCACCACTGGGGATGCAGGGCAGTGAGTCCAGAGAGTGCACTGGCACCACTGGGGATGCACTGCAGTGAGTCCAGAGAGTGCACTGGCACCACTGGGGATGCAGTGCAGTGAGTCCAGAGAGTGCACTGGCACCACTGGGGATGCAGGGCAGTGAGTCCAGAGAGTGCACTGGCACCACTGGGGATGCAGGGCAGTGAGTCCAGAGAGTGCACTGGCACCACTGGGGATGCAGTGCACTGACTCCAGAGAGTGCACTGGCACCACTGGGGATGCAGTGCAGTGAGTGCAGAGAGTGCACTGGCACCACTGGGGATGCAGTGCAGTGACTCCAGAGAGTGAGCTGGCACCACTGGGGATGCAGTGCAGTGAGTCCAGAGAGTGCACTGGCACCACTGGGGATGCACTGCAGTGACTCCAGAGAGTGCACTGGCACCACTTGGAATGCACTGCAGTGAGTCCAGAGAGTGCACTGGCACCACTGGGGATGCAGTGCAGTGAGTCCAGAGAGTGCACTGGCACCACTGGGGATGCACTGCAGTGAGTCCAGAGAGTGCACTGGCACCAGTGGGGATGCAGTGCAGTGACTCCAGAGAGTGCACTGGCACCACTGGGGATGCACTGCAGTGAGTCCAGAGAGTGCACTGGCACCACTGGGGATGCACTGCAGTGAGTCCAGAGAGTGCACTGGCACCACTGGGGATGCAGCAGTGAGTCCAGAGAGTGCACTGGCACCACTGGGGATGCACTGCAGTGAGTCCAGAGAGTGCACTGGCACCACTGGGGATGCAGTGCAGTGAGTCCAGAGAGTGCACTGGCACCACTGGGGATGCAGTGCAGTGAGTCCAGAGAGTGCACTGGCACCACTGGGGATGCACTGCAGTGAGTCCAGAGAGTGCACTGGCACCACTGGGGATGCACTGCAGTGAGTCCAGAGAGTGCACTGGCACCACTGGGGATGCAGTGCAGTGAGTCCAGAGAGTGCACTGGCACCAGTGGGGATGCAGTGCAGTGAGTCCAGAGAGAGCACTGGCACCACTGGGGATGCAGTGCAGTGAGTCCAGAGAGTGCACTGGCACCACTGGGGATGCAGTGCAGTGAGTCCAGAGAGTGCACTGGCACCACTGGGGATGCAGTGCAGTGAGTCCAGAGAGTGCACTGGCACCACTGGGGATGCAGTGCAGTGAGTCCAGAGAGTGCACTGGCACCACTGGGGATGCAGCGCAGTGAGTCCAGAGAGAGAGCTGGCACCACTGGGGATGCAGTGCAGTGAGTCCAGAGAGTGCACTGGCACCAGTGGGGATGCAGTGCAGTGAGTCCAGAGAGTGCACTGGCACCACTGGGGATGCAGCGCAGTGAGTCCAGAGAGTGCACTGGCACCACTGGGGATGCAGTGCAGTGAGTCCAGAGAGTGCACTGGCACCACTGGGGATGCAGCGCAGTGAGTCCAGAGAGTGCACTGGCACCACTGGGGATGCAGGGCAGTGAGTCCAGAGAGTGCACTGGCACCACTGGGGATGCACTGCAGTGAGTCCAGAGAGTGCACTGGCACCACTGGGGATGCAGTGCAGTGAGTCCAGAGAGTGCACTGGCACCACTGTGGATGCACAGCAGTGAGTCCAGAGAGTGCACTGGCACCACTGGGGATGCACTGCAGTGAGTCCAGAGAGTGCACTGGCACCACTGGGGATGCAGTGCAGTGAGTCCAGAGAGTGCACTGGCACCACTGGGGATGCACTGCAGTGAGTCCAGAGAGTGCACTGGCACCACTGGGGATGCAGTGCAGTGAGTCCAGAGAGTGCACTGGCACCACTGGGGATGCACTGCAGTGAGTCCAGAGAGTGCACTGGCACCACTGGGGATGCAGTGCAGTGAGTCCAGAGAGTGCACTGGCACCACTGGGGATGCAGTGCAGTGAGTCCAGAGAGTGCACTGGCACCACTGGGGATGCAGTGCAGTGAGTCCAGAGAGTGCACTGGCACCACTGGGGATGCACTACAGTGACTCCAGAGAGTGCACTGGCACCACTGGGGATGCACTGCAGTGAGTCCAGAGAGTGAGACTGGCACCACTGGGGATGCAGTGCAGTGAGTCCAGAGAGTGCACTGGCACCACTGGGGATGCACTGCAGTGAGTCCAGAGAGTGCACTGGCACCACTGGGGATGCACTGCAGTGAGTCCAGAGAGTGCACTGGCACCACTGGGGATGCAGTGCAGTGAGTCCAGAGAGTGCACTGGCACCACTGGGGATGCACTGCAGTGAGTCCAGAGAGTGCACTGGCACCACTGGGGATGCACTGCAGTGAGTCCAGAGAGTGCACTGGCACCACTGGGGATGCAGTGCAGTGAGTCCAGAGAGTGCACTGGCACCACTGGGGATGCACTGCAGTGAGTCCAGAGAGTGCACTGGCACCACTGGGGATGCACTGCAGTGAGTCCAGAGAGTGACTGGCACCACTGGGGATGCAGTGCAGTGAGTCCAGAGAGTGCACTGGCACCACTGGGGATGCACTGCAGTGAGTCCAGAGAGTGCACTGGCACCACTGGGGATGCACTGCAGTGAGTCCAGAGAGTGCACTGCCACCGCTGGGGATGCACTGCTCTGAGTCCAGAGAGTGCACTGGCACCACTGGGGATGCAGTGCAGTGAGTCCAGAGAGTGCACTGGCACCAGTGGGGATGCAGTGCAGTGAGTCCAGAGAGAGAGCTGGCACCACTGGGGATGCAGTGCAGTGAGTCCAGAGAGTGCACTGGCACCAGTGGGGATGCAGTGCAGTGAGTCCAGAGAGTGCACTGGCACCACTGGGGATGCACTGCAGTGAGTCCAGAGAGTGCACTGGCACCACTGGGGATGCACTGCAGTGAGTCCAGAGAGTGCACTGGCACCACTGGGGATGCAGTGCAGTGAGTCCAGAGAGTGCACTGGCACCACTGGGGATGCACTGCAGTGAGTCCAGAGAGTGCACTGGCACCACTGGGGATGCAGTGCAGTGAGTCCAGAGAGTGCACTGGCAAACTTGGTGATGCAGCGCAGTGAGTCTAGAGAGTGCACTGGCACCACTGGGGATGCAGTGCAGTGAGTCCAGAGAGTGCACTGGCACCACTGGGGATGCAGTGCAGTGAGTCCAGAGAGTGCACTGGCACCACTGGGGATGCACTGCAGTGAGTCCAGAGAGTGCACTGGTACCCTTGGGGATGCACTGCAGTGAGTCCAGAGAGTGCACTGGCACCACTGGGGATGCAGGGCAGTGAGTCCAGAGAGTGCACTGGCACCACTGGGGATGCTCTGCAGTGAGTCGAGAGAGTGCACTGTCACCACTGGGGATGCAGTGCACTGACTCCAGAGAGTGCACTGGCACCACGGGGATGCAGGGCAGTGAGTCCAGAGAGTGCACTGGCACCAGTGGGGATGCACTGCAGTGAGTCCAGAGAGAGAGCTGGCACCACTGGGGATTCAGTGCAGTGAGTGCAGAGAGTGCACTGGCACCAGTGGGGATGCAGGGCAGTGACTCCAGAGAGTGCACTGGCACCACTGTGGATGCAGGGCAGTGAGTGCAGAGAGTGCACTGGCACACTGGGGATGCAGTGCACTGACTCCAGAGAGTGCACTGGCACCACTGGGGATGCAGTGCAGTGAGTGCAGAGAGTGCACTGGCACCAGTGGTGATGCAGTGCAGTGACTCCAGAGAGAGAGCTGGCACCACGGGGGATTCAGTGCAGTGAGTCCAGAGAGTGCACTGGCACCACTGGGGATGCACTGCAGTGACTCCAGAGAGTGCACTGGCACCACTGGGGATGCAGGCCAGTGAGTGCCAGAGAGTGCACTGGCACCACTGGGGATGCACTGTATTGAGTCCAGAGAGTGCACTGGCACCACTGGGGATTCAGTGCAGTGAGTCCAGAGAGTGCACAGTCACCACTGGGGATGCATTGCCTTGAGTCCAGAGAGTGCCCTGGCAACACTGGGTATGCACTACAGTGACTCCAGAGAGTGCACTGGCACCAGTGGGGATGCAGTGCAGTGAGTCCAGAGAGTGCACTGGCACCACTGGGGATGCACTGCAGTGAGTCCAGAGAGTGCACTGGCACCACTGTGGAAGCAGTGCAGTGAGTCCAGAGAGTGCACTGGCACCCTTGGAGATGCAGTGCAGTGAATACAGAGAGTGCACTGGCACCCCTGCTGATGCAGTGCAGTGAGTCCAGAGAGTGCACAGGCACCACTGCGGATGCAGTGCAGTGAGTCCAGAGAGTGCACTGGCAACACTGGGGATGCACTGCAGTGAGTCCAGAGAGTGCCCTGGCACCACTCGGGATGCAGTGCAGTGACTCCAGAGAGTGCACTGGCACCACTGGGGATGCACTGCAGTGACTCCAGAGAGTGCACTGGCACCACTGGGGATGCACCCCGGTGACTCCAGAGAGTGCACTGGCACCACTGGGGATGCAGTGCAGTGAGTCCAGAGAGTTCACTGGCACCACTGGGGATGCAGGGCAGTGAGTCCAGAGAGTGCACTGGCACCCTTGGGGATGCACTGCAGTGAGTCGAGAGAGTGCACTGTCACCACTGGGGATGCAGTGCAGTGACTCCAGAGATTGCACTGGCACCACTGGGGATGCAGTGCACTGACTCCAGAGAGTGCACTGGCACCACGGGGGATGCAGGGCAGTGAGTGCAGAGAGTGCACTGGCACCAGTGGGGATGCACTGCAGTGACTCCAGAGAGAGAGCTGGCACCACTGGGGATGCAGTGCAGTGAGTCCAGAGAGTGCACTGGCACCAGTCGGGATGCAGTGCAGTGAGTCCAGAGAGTGCACTGGCACCACGGGGGATGCAGCGCAGTGAGTCCAGAGAGTGCACTGGCACCACTGGGGATGCACAGCAATGAGCCCAGAGAGTGCACTGGCACCACTGGGGATGCACTGCAGTGAGTCCAGAGAGTGCACTGGCACCACTGCGGATGCAGTGCAGTGAGTCCAGAGAGTGCACTGGCACCACTGGGGATGCACTGCAGTGAGTCCAGAGAGTGCACTGGCACCACTGTGGATGCAGTGCAGTGAGTCCAGAGAGTGCAGTGGCACCACTGGGGATGCAGTGCAGTGAGTCCAGAGAGTGCACTGGCACCACTGAGGATGCAGTGCAGTGAGTCCAGAGAGTGCACTGGCACCACTGGGGATGCACTGCTGTGAGTCCAGAGAGTGCACAGGCACCACTGGGGATGCAGTGCAGTGAGTCCAGAGAGTGCACTGGCACCACTGTGGATGCAGTACCGTGAGTCCAGAGAGTGCACTGGCGCCATTGGAGATGCACTGCAGTGACTCCAGAGAATGCACTAACACCACTGGGGATGCAGTGCAGTGAGTCCAGAGAGTGCACTGGCACCACTGGGGATGCACTGCAGTGAGTCCAGAGAGTGCACTGCCACCGCTGGGGATGCACTGCTGTGAGTCCAGAGAGTGCACTGGCACCACTGGGGATGCAGTGCAGTGAGTCCAGAGAGTGCACTGGCACCACTGGGGATGCACTGCAGTGAGTCCAGAGAGAGAGCTGGCACCACTGGGGATGCAGTGCAGTGACTCCAGAGAGTGCACTGGCACCAGTGGGGATGCAGTGCAGTGAGTCCAGAGAGTGCACTGGCACCACGGGGGATGCAGCGCAGTGAGTCCAGAGAGTGCATTGGCACCACTGGGGATGCACTGCAGTGAGTCCAGAGAGTGCACTGGACCACTGGGGATGCAGTGCACTGAGTCCAGAGAGTTTACTGGCACCACTGGGGATGCACTGCAGTGAGTCCAGAGAGTGCACTGGCACCACTGGGGATGCAGTGCCGTGAGTGCAGAGAGTGCACTGGCAACACTGGGGATGCACTACAGGGACTCCAGAGAGTGCACTGTTACCTCTGGGGATGCACTGCAGTGAGTCCAGAGAGTGAGATGGCACCACTGGGGATGCAGTGCAGTGAGTCCAGAGAGTGCACTGGCACCACTGGGGATGCAGTGCATTGAGTCCAGAGAGTGCACTGGTACCACTGGGGATGCACTGCAGTGAGTCCAGAGAGTGCACTGGCACCACTGCGGATGCAGTGCAGTGAGTCCAGAGAGTGCACTGGCACCACTGGGGATGCAGTGCAGTGACTCCAGAGAGTGCACTGGCACCACTGGGGATGCACTGCAGTGAGTCCAGAGAGTGCACTGGACCACTGGGGATGCAGTGCAGTGAGTCCAGAGAGTGCACTGGCACCACTGGGGATGCAGTGCAGTGAGTCCAGAGAGTGCACTGGCACCATTGGTGATGCAGCGCAGTGAGTCTAGAGAGTTCACTGGCGCCACTGGGGATGCAGTGCAGTGAGTCCAGAGAGTGCCCTGGCACCACTGGGGATGCAGTGCAGTGAGTCCAGAGAGTGCACTGGCACCACTGGGGATGCACTGCAGTGAGTCCAGAGAGTGCACTGGCACCACTGGGGATGCACTGCAGTGAGTCGAGAGAGTGCACTGGCACCACTGGGGATGCACTGCAGTGAGTCCAGAGAGTGCACTGGCACCACTGGGGATGCAGTGCAGTGAGTCCAGAGAGTGCACTGGCACCACTGGGGATGCACTGCAGTGAGTCCAGAGAGTGCACTGGCACCACTGGGGATGCAGTGCAGTGAGTCCAGAGAGTGCACTGGCACCACTGGGGATGCACAGCAGTGAGTCCAGAGAGTGCACTGGCACCACTGGGGATGCACTTCTGTGAGTCCAGAGAGGGCACTGGCACCACTGGGGATGCACTGCAGTGAGTCCAGAGAGTGAGATGGCACCACTGGGGATGCAGTGCAGTGAGTGCAGAGAGTGCACTGGCACCACTGGGGATGCAGTGCAGTGAGTCCAGAGAGTGCACTAGCACCAATGGGAATGCACTGGAGTGAGTCCAGAAAGTGCACTGGCACCAGTCGGTATGCAGTGCAGTGAGTCCAGAGAGTGCACTGGTACCACTGGGGATGCAGTGCAGTGAGTCCAGAGAGTGCACTGGCAGCACTGGGGATGCACTGCAGTGAGTCCACAGAGTGCACTGGCACCACTGGGGATGCAGTGCAGTGAGTCCAGAGAGTGCACTGGCACCACTGGGGAAGCACTGCAGTGACTCCTGAGAGTGCACTGGACCACTGGGGATGCAGTGCATTGAGTCTAGAGAGTGCACTGGCACCACTGGGGATGCAGTGCAGTGAGTCCTGAGAGTGCACTGGCACCACTGGGGATGCACAGCAGTGAGTCCAGAGAGTGCACTGGCACCACTGGGGATGCAGGGCAGTGAGTCCAGAGAGTGCACTGGCACCACTGGGGATGCACTGCAGTGAGTCCAGAGAGTGCACTGGCAACCTTGGGGATGCACTGCAGTGAGTCGAGAGACTGCACTGGCACCACTGGGGATGCACTGCAGTGAGTCCAGAGAGTGCACTGGCACCACTGGGGATGCAGTGCAGTGAGTGCAGAGAGTGCACTGGCACCACTGGGGATGCAGTGTAGTGAGTCCAGAGAGTGCACTGGCACCACTGGGGATGCAGTGCAGTGAGTCCAGAGAGTGCACTGGCACCACTGGGGATGCAGCGCAGTGAGTCCAGGGAGTGCACTGGCACCACTGGGGATGCACTGCTGTGAGTCCAGAGAGTGCACTGGCACCACTGGGGATGCACTGCAGTGAGTCCAGAGAGTGCACTGGCACCACTGGGGATGGAGTGCAGTGAGTCCAGAGAGTGTACTGGCACCACTGGGGATGCAGTGCAGTGAGTCCAGAGAGTGCACTGGCACCACTGGGGATTCAGTGCAGTGAGTCCAGAGAGTGCACAGTCACCACTGGGGATGCAATGCCTTGAGTCCAGAGAGTGCCCTGGTAACACTGGGTATGCACTACAGTGACTCCAGAGAGTGCACTGGCACCACTGGGAATGCACTGCAGTGAGTGCAGAGTGTGCACTGTCACAAATGGGGATGCAGTGCCGTGAGTCCAGAGAGTGCACTGGCACCACAGTGGAAGCAGTGCAGTGAGTCCAGAGAGTGCACTGGCACCCTTGGAGATGCAGTGCAGTGAATACAGAGAGTGCACTGGCACCCCTGGGGATGCAGTGCAGTGAGTCCAGAGAGTGCACTGGCACCACTGGGGATGCAGTGCAGTGAGTCCAGAGAGTGCACTGGCAACACTAGGGATGCACTGCAGTGAGTCCAGAGAGTGCCCTGGCACCACTCGGGATGCAGTGCAGTGACTCCAGAGAGTGCCCTGGCACCACTGGGGATGCACTGCAGTGAGTCCAGAGAGTGCACTGGCACCACTGGGGATGCTCTGCCGTGACTCCAGAGAGTGCACTGGCACCACTGTGGATGCAGTGCAGTGAGTCCAGAGAGTGCACTGGCACCACGGGGGATGCACCCCGGTGACTCCAGAGAGTGCACTGGCACCACTGGTGATGCAGTGCAGTGAGTCCAGAGAGTTCACTGGCACCACTGGGGATGCAGGGCAGTGAGTCCAGAGAGTGCACTGGCACCACTGGGGATGCTCTGCAGTGAGACGAGAGAGTGCACTGTCACCACACTGGGGATGCAGTGCAGGGCAGTGACATCCAGAGAGTGCACTGGCACCACTGGGGATTCAGTGCATGCAGAGAGCAGTGAGTGCAGTGAGAGTGCACTGGCACCACGGGGGATGGGGATGCAGAGAGTGCACTGACCAGTCCAGAGAGAGTGCACTGGCACCACTGGGGATGCAGTGCAGTGAGTGCAGAGAGTGCACTGGCACCAGTGGGGATGCAGTGCAGTGACTCCGGAGAGAGAGCTGGCACCACAGGGGATTCAGTGCAGTGACTCCAGAGAGTGCACTGGCACCACTGGGGATGCAGTGTAGTGAGTCCAGAGAGTGCACTGGCACCACTGGGGATGCAGTGCAGTGAGTCCAGAGAGTGCACTGGCACCACTGGGGATGCAGCGCAGTGAGTCCAGGGAGTGCACTGGCACCACTGGGGATGCACTGCTGTGAGTCCAGAGAGTGCACTGGCACCACTGGGGATGCACTGCAGTGAGTCCAGAGAGTGCACTGGCACCACTGGGGATGGAGTACAGTGAGTCCAGAGAGTGTACTGGCACCACTGGGGATGCAGTGCAGTGAGTCCAGAGAGTGCACTGGCACCACTGGGGATTCAGTGCAGTGAGTCCAGAGAGTGCACAGTCACCACTGGGGATGCAATGCCTTGAGTCCAGAGAGTGCCCTGGTAACACTGGGTATGCACTACAGTGACTCCAGAGAGTGCACTGGCACCACTGGGAATGCACTGCAGAGAGTGCAGAGTGTGCACTGGCACAAATGGGGATGCAGTGCCGTGAGTCCAGAGAGTGCACTGGCACCACAGTGGAAGCAGTGCAGTGAGTCCAGAGAGTGCACTGGCACCCTTGGAGATGCAGTGCAGTGAATACAGAGAGTGCACTGGCACCCCTGGGGATGCAGTGCAGTGAGTCCAGAGAGTGCACTGGCACCACTGCGGATGCAGTGCAGTGAGTCCAGAGAGTGCACTGGCAACACTAGGGATGCACTGCAGTGAGTCCAGAGAGTGCCCTGGCACCACTCGGGATGCAATGCAGTGACTCCAGAGAGTGCCCTGGCACCACTGGGGATGCACTGCAGTGAGTCCAGAGAGTGCACTGGCACCACTGGGGATGCTCTGCCGTGACTCCAGAGAGTGCACTGGCACCACTGGGGATGCAGTGCAGTGAGTCCAGAGAGTGCACTGTCACCACTGGGGATGCACCCCGATGACTCCAGAGAGTGCACTGGCACCACTGGTGATGCAGTGCAGTGAGTCCAGAGAGTTCACTGGCACCACTGGGGATGCAGGGCAGTGAGTCCAGAGAGTGCACTGGCACCACTGGGGATGCTCTGCAGTGAGTCGAGAGAGTGCACTGTCACCACTGGGGATGCAGTGCAGTGACTCCAGAGATTGCACTGGCACCACTGGGGATGCAGTGCACTGACTCCAGAGAGTGCACTGGCACCACGGGGGATGCAGGGCAGTGACTGCAGAGAGTGCACTGGCACCAGTGGGGATGCACTGCAGTGAGTCCAGAGAGAGAGCTGGCACCACTGGGGATTCAGTGCAGTGAGTCCAGGGAGTGCACTGGCACCACTGGGGATGCAGTGCAGTGACTCCAGAGAGTGCACTGGCACCACGGGGGATGCAGGGCAGTGAGTGCAGAGAGTGCACTGGCACCACTGGGGATGCAGTGCAGTGAGTCCAGAGAGTGCACTGGCACCACTGGGGATGCAGTGCAGTGAGTCCAGAGAGTGCACTGGCACCACTGGGGATGCAGTGCAGTGAGTGCAGAGAGTGCACTGGCACCACTGGGGATGCAGTGCAGTGAGTCCAGAGAGTGCACTGGCACCACTGGGGATGCAGTGCAGTGAGTCCAGAGAGTGCACTGGCACCACTGGGGATGCAGGGCAGTGAGTCCAGAGAGAGTGCACTGGCCACCACTGGGGATGCAGTGCAGTGAGTCCAGAGAGTGCACTGGCACCACTGGGGATGCAGTGCAGTGAGTCCAGAGAGTGCACTGGCACCACTGGGGATGCACTGCAGTGAGTCCAGAGAGTGCACTGGCACCACTGGGGATGCAGTGCAGTGAGTCCAGAGAGTGCACTGGCACCACTGGGGATGCAGTGCAGTGAGTCCAGAGAGTGCACTGGCACCACTGGGGATGCAGTGCAGTGAGTCCAGAGAGTGCACTGGCACCACTGGGGATGCACTGCAGTGAGTCCAGAGAGTGCACTGGCACCACTGGGGATGCAGTGCAGTGAGTCCAGAGAGTGCACTGGCACCACTGGGGATGCAGTGCAGTGAGTCCAGAGAGTGCACTGGCACCACTGGGGATGCACTGCAGTGACTCCAGAGAGTGCACTGGCACCACTGGGGATGCAGTGCAGTGAGTCCAGAGAGTGCACTGGCACCACTGGGGATGCAGTGCAGTGAGTCCAGAGAGTGCACTGGCACCACTGGGGATGCAGTGCAGTGAGTCCAGAGAGTGCACTGGCACCACTGGGGATGCAGTGCAGTGAGTCCAGAGAGTGCACTGGCACCACTGGGGATGCAGTGCAGTGACTCCAGAGAGTGCACTGTCACCACTGGGGATGCACCCCAGTGAGTCCAGAGAGTGCACTGGCACCACTGGGGATGCAGTGCAGTGAGTCCAGAGAGTGCACTGGCACCACTGGGGATGCAGGCAGTGAGTCCAGAGAGTGCACTGGCACCACTGGGGATGCAGTGCAGTGAGTCCAGAGAGTGCACTGGCACCACTGGGGATGCAGTGCAGTGAGTCCAGAGAGTGCACTGGCACCACTGGGGATGCAGTGCAGTGACTCCAGAGAGTGCACTGGCACCACTGGGGATGCAGTGCAGTGACTCCAGAGAGTGCACTGGCACCACTGGGGATGCACTGCAGTGAGTCCAGAGAGTGCACTGGCACCACTGGGGATGCAGTGCAGTGAGTCCAGAGAGTGCACTGGCACCACTGGGGATGCAGTGCAGTGAGTCCAGAGAGTGCACTGGCACCACTGGGGATGCAGTGCAGTGAGTCCAGAGAGTGCACTGGCACCACTGGGGATGCACCCCAGTGACTCCAGAGAGTGCACTGGCACCACTGGGGATGCAGTGCAGTGAGTCCAGAGAGTGCACTGGCACCACTGGGGATGCAGGGCAGTGAGTCCAGAGAGTGCACTGGCACCACTTGGGGATGCACTGCAGTGAGTCCAGAGAGTGCACTGTCACCACTGGGGATGCAGTGCAGTGACTCCAGAGAGTGCACTGGCACCACTGGGGATGCAGTGCACTGACTCCAGAGAGTGCACTGGCACCACTGGGGATGCAGGGCAGTGAGTCCAGAGAGTGCACTGGCACCACTGGGGATGCACTGCAGTGACTCCAGAGAGTGCACTGGCACCACTGGGGATGCAGTGCAGTGAGTCCAGAGAGTGCACTGGCACCACTGTGGATGCAGTGCAGTGAGTCCAGAGAGTGCACTGGCACCACTGGGGATGCAGTGCAGTGAGTCCAGAGAGTGCACTGGCACCACTGGGGATGCAGTGCAGTGAGTCCAGAGAGTGCACTGGCACCACTGGGGATGCACTGCAGTGAGTCCAGAGAGTGCACTGGCACCACTGGGGATGCACTGCAGTGAGTCCAGAGAGTGCACTGGCACCACTGGGGATGCAGTGCAGTGAGTCCAGAGAGTGCACTGGCACCACTGGGGATGCACTGCAGTGACTCCAGAGAGTGCACTAACACCACTGGGGATGCAGTGCAGTGAGTCCAGAGAGTGCACTGGCACCACTGGGGATGCACTGCAGTGAGTCCAGAGAGTGCACTGGCACCACTGGGGATGCAGTGCAGTGAGTCCAGAGAGTGCACTGGCACCACTGGGGATGCAGTGCAGTGAGTCCAGAGAGTGCACTGGCACCACTGGGGATGCACTGCAGTGAGTCCAGAGAGTGCACTGGCACCACTGGGGATGCACTGCAGTGACTCCAGAGAGTGCACTGGCACCACTGGGGATGCAGTGCAGTGAGTCCAGAGAGTGCACTGGCACCACTGGGGATGCAGTGCAGTGAGTCCAGAGAGTGCACTGGCACCACTGGGGATGCACTGCAGTGAGTCCAGAGAGTGCACTGGCACCACTGGGGATGCATTGCCTTGAGTCCAGAGAGTGCACTGGCACCACACTGGGTATGCACTACAGTGACTCCAGAGAGTGCACTGGCACCAGTGGGGATGCACTGCAGTGAGTCCAGAGAGTGCACTGGCACCACTGGGGATGCAGTGCAGTGAGTCCAGAGAGTGCACTGGCACCACGGGGGATGCAGGGCAGTGAGTGCAGAGAGTGCACTGGCACCACTGGGAATGCACTGCAGTGAGTCCAGAGAGTGCACTGGCACCACTGGGGATGCACAGCAGTGAGTCCAGAGAGTGCACTGGCACCACTGGGGATGCAGTGCAGTGACTCCAGAGAGTGCACTGGCACCACTGGGGATGCAGTGCAGTGAGTCCAGAGAGTGCACTGGCACCACTGTGGATGCAGTGCCGTGAGTGCAGAGAGTGCACTGGCGCCACTGGAGATGCACTGCAGTGACTCCAGAGAGTGCACTAACACCACTGGGGATGCACTGCAGTGAGTCCAGAGAGTGCACTGGCACCACTGGGGATGCACTGCAGTGAGTCCAGAGAGTGCACTGGCACCACTGGGGATGCAGTGCCAGTGAGTCAGTGCAGAGAGTGCCCTGGCAACACTGGGTATGCACTACAGTGACTCCAGAGAGTGCACTGGCACCAGTGGGGATGCACTGCAGTGAGTCCAGACAGTGCACTGGCACCACTGGGGATGCAGTGCAGTGAGTCCAGAGAGTGCACTGGTCACCACTGGGGATGCACCCCAGTGACTCCAGAGAGTGCACTGGCACCACTGGGGATGCAGTGCAGTGAGTCCAGAGAGTGCACTGGCACCACTGGGGATGCAGGGCAGTGAGTCCAGAGAGTGCACTGGCACCCTTGGGGATGCACTGGCAGTGAGTCCAGAGAGTGCACTGGCACCACTGGGGATGCACTGCAGTGAGTCCAGAGAGTGCACTGGCACCACTGGGGATGCAGTGCAGTGACTCCAGAGAGTGCACTGGCACCACTGGGGATGCAGTGCAGTGAGTCCAGAGAGTGCACTGGCACCACGGGGATGCAGTGCAGTGAGTCCAGAGAGTGCACTGGCACCACTGGGGATGCAGTGCAGTGAGTCCAGAGAGTGCACTGGCACCACTGGGGATTCAGTGCAGTGAGTCCAGAGAGTGCACTGGCACCACTGGGGATGCAGTGCAGTGAGTCCAGAGAGTGCACTGGCACCACTGGGGATGCAGTGCAGTGAGTCCAGAGAGTGCACTGGCACCACTGGGGATGCAGTGCAGTGAGTCCAGAGAGTGCACTGGCACCACTGGGGATGCAGTGCAGTGAGTCCAGAGAGTGCACTGGCACCACTGGGGATGCAGTGCAGTGAGTCCAGAGAGTGCACTGGCACCACTGGGGATGCAGTGCAGTGAGTCCAGAGAGTGCACTGGCACCACTGGGGATGCAGTGCAGTGAGTCCAGAGAGTGCACTGGCAGCACTGGGGATGCACTGCAGTGACTCTAGAGAGTGCACTGCACCACTGGGGATGCACTGCAGTGACTCCAGAGAGTGCACTGGCACCACTGGGGATGATGCAGTGCAGTGAGTCCAGAGAGTGCACTGGCACCACTGGGATGCAGTGCAGTGAGTCCAGAGAGTGCACTGGCACCAGTGGGGATGCACTGCAGTGAGTCCAGAGAGTGCACTGGCACCACTGGGGATGCACTGCAGTGAGTCCAGAGAGTGCACTGGCACCACTGGGGATGCAGTGCAGTGAGTCCAGAGAGTGCACTGGCACCACTGGGGATGCAGTGCAGTGAGTCCAGAGAGTGCACTGGCACCACTGGGGATGCAGTGCAGTGAGTCCAGAGAGTGCACTGGCACCACTGGGGATGCATTGCCTTGAGTCCAGAGAGTGCCCTGGCAACACTGGGGATGCACTGCAGTGACTCCAGAGAGTGCACTGGCACCAGTGGGGATGCACTGCAGTGAGTCCAGAGAGTGCACTGGCACCACTGGGGATGCAGTGCAGTGAGTCCAGAGAGTGCACTGGCACCACTGGGGATGCAGTGCAGTGAGTCCAGAGAGTGCACTGGCACCACTGGGGATGCAGTGCAGTGAGTCCAGAGAGTGCACTGGCACCACTGGGGATGCAGTGCAGTGAGTCCAGAGAGTGCACTGGCACCACTGGGGATGCACTGCAGTGAGTCCAGAGAGTGCACTGGCACCACTGGGGATGCAGTGCAGTGAGTCCAGAGAGTGCACTGGCACCACTGGGGATGCAGTGCAGTGAGTCCAGAGAGTGCACTGGCACCACTGGGGATGCAGTGCCGTGAGTGCAGAGAGTGCACTGGCGCCACTGGAGATGCACTGCAGTGACTCCAGAGAGTGCACTAACACCACTGGGGATGCAGTGCAGTGAGTCCAGAGAGTGCACTGGCACCACTGGGGATGCACTGCAGTGAGTCCAGAGAGTGCACTGGCACCACTGGGGATGCAGTGCAGTGAGTCCAGAGAGTGCACTGGCACCACTGGGGATGCAGTGCAGTGAGTCCAGAGAGTGCACTGGCACCACTGGGGATGCACTGCAGTGAGTCCAGAGAGTGCACTGGCACCACTGGGGATGCAGTGCAGTGAGTCCAGAGAGTGCACTGGCACCACTGGGGATGCAGTGCAGTGAGTCCAGAGAGTGCACTGGCACCACTGGGGATGCAGTGCAGTGAGTCCAGAGAGTGCACTGTCACCACTGGGGATGCAGTGCAGTGACTCCAGAGAGTGCACTGGCACCCCTGGGGATGCACTGCAGTGAGTCCAGAGAGTGCACTGGCACCACTGGGGATGCAGTGCAGTGAGTCCAGAGAGTGCACTGGCACCACTGGGGATGCAGTGCAGTGAGTCCAGAGAGTGCACTGGCACCACTGGGGATGCAGGGCAGTGAGTCCAGAGAGTGCACTGGCACCAGTGGGGATGCACTGCAGTGAGTCCAGAGAGTGAGCTGGCACCACTGGGGATTCAGTGCAGTGAGTCCAGAGAGTGCACTGGCACCACTTGGGATGCAGTGCAGTGAGTCCAGAGAGTGCACTGGCACCACTGGGGATGCAGTGCAGTGAGTCCAGAGAGTGCACTGGCACCACTGGGGATGCAGTGCAGTGAGTCCAGAGAGTGCACTGGCACCACTGGGGATGCAGTGCAGTGACTCCAGAGAGTGCACTGGCACCACTGGGGATGCACCCCAGTGACTCCAGAGAGTGCACTGGCACCACTGGGGATGCAGTGCAGTGAGTCCAGAGAGTGCACTGGCACCACTGGGGATGCAGGGCAGTGAGTCCAGAGAGTGCACTGGCACCCTTGGGGATGCACTGCAGTGAGTCGAGAGAGTGCACTGTCACCACTGGGGATGCAGTGCAGTGACTCCAGAGATTGCACTGGCACCACTGGGGATGCAGTGCAGTGAGTCCAGAGAGTGCACTGGCACCACTGGGGATGCAGGGCAGTGAGTCCAGAGAGTGCACTGGCACCACTGGGGATGCAGTGCAGTGAGTCCAGAGAGTGCACTGGCACCACTGGGGATGCAGTGCAGTGAGTCCAGAGAGTGCACTGGCACCACTGGGGATGCAGTGCAGTGAGTCCAGAGAGTGCACTGGCACCACTGGGGATGCAGTGCAGTGAGTCCAGAGAGTGCACTGGCACCACTGGGGATGCAGTGCAGTGAGTCCAGAGAGTGCACTGGCACCACTGGGGATGCAGTGCAGTGACTCCAGAGAGTGAGCTGGCACCACCACTGGGGATGCAGTGCAGTGAGTCCAGAGAGTGCACTGGCACCACTGGGGATGCAGTGCACTGACTCCAGAGAGTGCACTGGCACCACTGGGGATGCAGGGCAGTGAGTCCAGAGAGTGCACTGGCACCACTGGGGATGCACTGCAGTGAGTCCAGAGAGTGCACTGGCACCACTGGGGATGCAGTGCAGTGAGTCCAGAGAGTGCACTGGCACCACTGGGGATGCAGTGCAGTGAGTCCAGAGAGTGCACTGGCACCACTGGGGATGCAGTGCAGTGAGTCCAGAGAGTGCACTGGCACCACTGGGGATGCACTGCAGTGAGTCCAGAGAGTGCACTGGCACCACTGGGGATGCAGTGCAGTGAGTCCAGAGAGTGCACTGGCACCACTGGGGATGCAGTGCAGTGAGTCCAGAGAGTGCACTGGCACCACTGGGGATGCACTGCAGTGAGTCCAGAGAGTGCACTGGCACCACTGGGGATGCAGTGCAGTGAGTCCAGAGAGTGCACTGGCACCACTGGGGATGCAGTGCAGTGAGTCCAGAGAGTGCACTGGCACCACTGGGGATGCAGTGCAGTGAGTCCAGAGAGTGCACTGGCACCACTGGGGATGCAGTGCAGTGAGTCCAGAGAGTGCACTGGCACCACTGGGGATGCACTGCAGTGAGTCCAGAGAGTGCACTGGCACCACTGGGGATGCAGTGCAGTGAGTCCAGAGAGTGCACTGGCACCACTGGGGATGCAGTGCAGTGAGTCCAGAGAGTGCACTGGCACCACTGGGGATGCAGTGCAGTGAGTCCAGAGAGTGCACTGGCACCACTGGGGATGCACTGCAGTGAGTCCAGAGAGTGCACTGGCACCACTGGGGATGCAGTGCAGTGAGTCCAGAGAGTGCACTGGCACCACTGGGGATGCACTGCAGTGAGTCCAGAGAGTGCACTGGCACCACTGGGGATGCAGTGCAGTGAGTCCAGAGAGTGCACTGGCACCACTGGGGATGCAGTGCAGTGAGTCCAGAGAGTGCACTGGCACCACTGGGGATGCAGTGCAGTGAGTCCAGAGAGTGCACTGGCACCACTGGGGATGCACTGCAGTGAGTCCAGAGAGTGCACTGGCACCACTGGGGATGCAGTGCAGTGAGTCCAGAGAGTGCACTGGCACCACTGGGGATGCAGTGCAGTGAGTCCAGAGAGTGCACTGGCACCACTGGGGATGCAGTGCAGTGAGTCCAGAGAGTGCACTGGCACCACTGGGGATGCACTGCAGTGAGTCCAGAGAGTGCACTGGCACCACTGGGGATGCAGTGCAGTGAGTCCAGAGAGTGCACTGGCACCACTGGGGATGCACTGCAGTGAGTCCAGAGAGTGCACTGGCACCACTGGGGATGCAGTGCAGTGAGTCCAGAGAGTGCACTGGCACCACTGGGGATGCACTGCAGTGAGTCCAGAGAGTGCACTGGCACCACTGGGGATGCAGTGCAGTGAGTCCAGAGAGTGCACTGGCACCACTGGGGATGCACTGCAGTGAGTCCAGAGAGTGCACTGGCACCACTGGGGATGCAGTGCAGTGAGTCCAGAGAGTGCACTGGCACCACTGGGGATGCACTGTGCAGTGAGTCCAGAGAGTGCACTGGCACCACTGGGGATGCACTGCAGTGAGTCCAGAGAGTGCACTGGCACCACTGGGGATGCAGTGCAGTGAGTCCAGAGAGTGCACTGGCACCACTGGGGATGCAGTGCAGTGAGTCCAGAGAGTGCACTGGCACCACTGGGGATGCAGTGCAGTGAGTCCAGAGAGTGCACTGGCACCACTGGGGATGCAGTGCAGTGAGTCCAGAGAGTGCACTGGCACCACTGGGGATGCACTGCAGTGAGTCCAGAGAGTGCACTGGCACCACTGGGGATGCAGTGCAGTGAGTCCAGAGAGTGCACTGGCACCACTGGGGATGCAGTGCAGTGAGTCCAGAGAGTGCACTGGCACCACTGGGGATGCACAGCAGTGAGTCCAGAGAGTGCACTGGCACCACTGGGGATGCAGTGCAGTGAGTCCAGAGAGTGCACTGGCACCACTGGGGATGCACTGCAGTGAGTCCAGAGAGTGCACTGGCACCACTGGGGATGCAGTGCAGTGAGTCCAGAGAGTGCACTGGCACCACTGGGGATGCAGTGCAGTGAGTCCAGAGAGTGCACTGGCACCACTGGGGATGCACTGCAGTGAGTCCAGAGAGTGCACTGGCACCACTGGGGATGCACTGCAGTGAGTCCAGAGAGTGCACTGGCACCACTGGGGATGCAGTGCAGTGAGTCCAGAGAGTGCACTGGCACCACTGGGGATGCACTGCAGTGAGTCCAGAGAGTGCACTGGCACCACTGGGGATGCAGTGCAGTGAGTCCAGAGAGTGCACTGGCACCACTGGGGATGCAGTGCAGTGAGTCCAGAGAGTGCACTGGCACCACTGGGGATGCAGTGCAGTGAGTCCAGAGAGTGCACTGGCACCACTGGGGATGCACTGCAGTGAGTCCAGAGAGTGCACTGGCACCACTGGGGATGCAGTGCAGTGAGTCCAGAGAGTGCACTGGCACCACTGGGGATGCAGTGCAGTGAGTCCAGAGAGTGCACTGGCACCACTGGGGATGCAGTGCAGTGAGTCCAGAGAGTGCACTGGCACCACTGGGGATGCAGTGCAGTGAGTCCAGAGAGTGCACTGGCACCACTGGGGATGCACTGCAGTGAGTCCAGAGAGTGCACTGGCACCACTGGGGATGCACTGCAGTGAGTCCAGAGAGTGCACTGGCACCACTGGGGATGCAGTGCAGTGAGTCCAGAGAGTGCACTGGCACCACTGGGGATGCAGTGCAGTGAGTCCAGAGAGTGCACTGGCACCACTGGGGATGCAGTGCAGTGAGTCCAGAGAGTGCACTGGCACCACTGGGGATGCACTGCAGTGAGTCCAGAGAGTGCACTGGCACCACTGGGGATGCACTGCAGTGAGTCCAGAGAGTGCACTGGCACCACTGGGGATGCAGTGCAGTGAGTCCAGAGAGTGCACTGGCACCACTGGGGATGCACTGCAGTGAGTCCAGAGAGTGCACTGGCACCACTGGGGATGCACTGCAGTGAGTCCAGAGAGTGCACTGGCACCACTGGGGATGCAGTGCAGTGAGTCCAGAGAGTGCACTGGCACCACTGGGGATGCAGTGCAGTGAGTCCAGAGAGTGCACTGGCACCACTGGGGATGCAGTGCAGTGAGTCCAGAGAGTGCACTGGCACCACTGGGGATGCACTGCAGTGAGTCCAGAGAGTGCACTGGCACCACTGGGGATGCAGTGCAGTGAGTCCAGAGAGTGCACTGGCACCACTGGGGATGCAGTGCAGTGAGTCCAGAGAGTGCACTGGCACCACTGGGGATGCACTGCAGTGAGTCCAGAGAGTGCACTGGCACCACTGGGGATGCAGTGCAGTGAGTCCAGAGAGTGCACTGGCACCACTGGGGATGCACTGCAGTGAGTCCAGAGAGTGCACTGGCACCACTGGGGATGCAGTGCAGTGAGTCCAGAGAGTGCACTGGCACCACTGGGGATGCAGTGCAGTGAGTCCAGAGAGTGCACTGGCACCACTGGGGATGCAGTGCAGTGACTCCAGAGAGTGCACTGGCACCACTGGGGATGCAGTGCAGTGAGTCCAGAGAGTGCACTGGCACCACTGGGGATGCACTGCAGTGAGTCCAGAGAGTGCACTGGCACCACTGGGGATGCAGTGCAGTGAGTCCAGAGAGTGCACTGGCACCACTGGGGATGCAGTGCAGTGAGTCCAGAGAGTGCACTGGCACCACTGGGGATGCAGTGCAGTGAGTCCAGAGAGTGCACTGGCACCACTGGGGATGCACCCCAGTGAGTCCAGAGAGTGCACTGGCACCACTGGGGATGCAGTGCAGTGAGTCCAGAGAGTGCACTGGCACCACTGGGGATGCACTGCAGTGAGTCCAGAGAGTGCACTGGCACCACTGGGGATGCAGTGCAGTGAGTCCAGAGAGTGCACTGGCACCACTGGGGATGCACTGCAGTGAGTCCAGAGAGTGCACTGGCACCACTGGGGATGCAGTGCAGTGAGTCCAGAGAGTGCACTGGCACCACTGGGGATGCACTGCAGTGAGTCCAGAGAGTGCACTGGCACCACTGGGGATGCAGTGCAGTGAGTCCAGAGAGTGCACTGGCACCACTGGGGATGCACTGCAGTGAGTCCAGAGAGTGCACTGGCACCACTGGGGATGCAGTGCAGTGAGTCCAGAGAGTGCACTGGCACCACTGGGGATGCACTGCAGTGAGTCCAGAGAGTGCACTGGCACCACTGGGGATGCAGTGCAGTGAGTCCAGAGAGTGCACTGGCACCACTGGGGATGCACTGCAGTGAGTCCAGAGAGTGCACTGGCACCACTGGGGATGCAGTGCAGTGAGTCCAGAGAGTGCACTGGCACCACTGGGGATGCACTGCAGTGAGTCCAGAGAGTGCACTGGCACCACTGGGGATGCAGTGCAGTGAGTCCAGAGAGTGCACTGGCACCACTGGGGATGCAGTGCAGTGAGTCCAGAGAGTGCACTGGCACCACTGGGGATGCAGTGCAGTGAGTCCAGAGAGTGCACTGGCACCACTGGGGATGCACTGCAGTGAGTCCAGAGAGTGCACTGGCACCACTGGGGATGCACTGCAGTGAGTCCAGAGAGTGCACTGGCACCACTGGGGATGCAGTGCAGTGAGTCCAGAGAGTGCACTGGCACCACTGGGGATGCAGTGCAGTGAGTCCAGAGAGTGCACTGGCACCACTGGGGATGCAGTGCAGTGAGTCCAGAGAGTGCACTGGCACCACTGGGGATGCACTGCAGTGACTCCAGAGAGTGCACTGGCACCACTGGGGATGCACTGCAGTGAGTCCAGAGAGTGCACTGGCACCACTGGGGATGCAGTGCAGTGAGTCCAGAGAGTGCACTGGCACCACTGGGGATGCACTGCAGTGAGTCCAGAGAGTGCACTGGCACCACTGGGGATGCACAGCAGTGAGTCCAGAGAGTGCACTGGCACCACTGGGGATGCAGTGCAGTGAGTCCAGAGAGTGCACTGGCACCACTGGGGATGCACTGCAGTGAGTCCAGAGAGTGCACTGGCACCACTGGGGATGCAGTGCAGTGAGTCCAGAGAGTGCACTGGCACCACTGGGGATGCAGTGCAGTGAGTCCAGAGAGTGCACTGGCACCACTGGGGGATGCACTGCAGTGAGTCCAGAGAGTGCACTGGCACCACTGGGGATGCACTGCAGTGAGTCCAGAGAGTGCACTGGCACCACTGGGGATGCAGTGCAGTGAGTCCAGAGAGTGCACTGGCACCACTGGGGATGCACTGCAGTGAGTCCAGAGAGTGCACTGGCACCACTGGGGATGCAGTGCAGTGAGTCCAGAGAGTGCACTGGCACCACTGGGGATGCAGTGCAGTGAGTCCAGAGAGTGCACTGGCACCACTGGGGATGCAGTGCAGTGAGTCCAGAGAGTGCACTGGCACCACTGGGGATGCACTGCAGTGAGTCCAGAGAGTGCACTGGCACCACTGGGGATGCAGTGCAGTGAGTCCAGAGAGTGCACTGGCACCACTGGGGATGCAGTGCAGTGAGTCCAGAGAGTGCACTGGCACCACTGGGGATGCAGTGCAGTGAGTCCAGAGAGTGCACTGGCACCACTGGGGATGCAGTGCAGTGAGTCCAGAGAGTGCACTGGCACCACTGGGGATGCACTGCAGTGAGTCCAGAGAGTGCACTGGCACCACTGGGGATGCACTGCAGTGAGTCCAGAGAGTGCACTGGCACCACTGGGGATGCAGTGCAGTGAGTCCAGAGAGTGCACTGGCACCACTGGGGATGCAGTGCAGTGAGTCCAGAGAGTGCACTGGCACCACTGGGGATGCAGTGCAGTGAGTCCAGAGAGTGCACTGGCACCACTGGGGATGCACTGCAGTGACTCCAGAGAGTGCACTGGCACCACTGGGGATGCACTGCAGTGACTCCAGAGAGTGCACTGGCACCAGTGGGGATGCAGTGCAGTGAGTCCAGAGAGTGCACTGGCACCACTGGGGATGCACTGCAGTGAGTCCAGAGAGTGCACTGGCACCACTGGGGATGCACAGCAGTGAGTCCAGAGAGTGCACTGGCACCACTGGGGATGCAGTGCAGTGAGTCCAGAGAGTGCACTGGCACCACTGGGGATGCAGTGCAGTGAGTCCAGAGAGTGCACTGGCACCACTGGGGATGCAGTGCAGTGAGTCCAGAGAGTGCACTGGCACCACTGGGGATGCACTGCAGTGAGTCCAGAGAGTGCACTGGCACCACTGGGGATGCACTGCAGTGAGTCCAGAGAGTGCACTGGCACCACTGGGGATGCAGTGCAGTGAGTCCAGAGAGTGCACTGGCACCACTGGGGATGCACTGCAGTGAGTCCAGAGAGTGCACTGGCACCACTGGGGATGCAGTGCAGTGAGTCCAGAGAGTGCACTGGCACCACTGGGGATGCAGTGCAGTGAGTCCAGAGAGTGCACTGGCACCACTGGGGATGCAGTGCAGTGAGTCCAGAGAGTGCACTGGCACCACTGGGGATGCACTGCAGTGAGTCCAGAGAGTGCACTGGCACCACTGGGGATGCAGTGCAGTGAGTCCAGAGAGTGCACTGGCACCACTGGGGATGCACTGCAGTGAGTCCAGAGAGTGCACTGGCACCACTGGGGATGCACTGCAGTGAGTCCAGAGAGTGCACTGGCACCACTGGGGATGCAGTGCAGTGAGTCCAGAGAGTGCACTGGCACCACTGGGGATGCACTGCAGTGACTCCAGAGAGTGCACTGGCACCACTGGGGATGCACTGCAGTGAGTCCAGAGAGTGCACTGGCACCACTGGGGATGCAGGGCAGTGAGTCCAGAGAGTGCACTGGCACCACTGGGGATGCAGTGCAGTGAGTCCAGAGAGTGCACTGGCACCACTGGGGATGCAGTGCAGTGAGTCCAGAGAGTGCACTGGCACCACTGGGGATGCAGTGCAGTGAGTCCAGAGAGTGCACTGGCACCACTGGGGATGCACTGCAGTGAGTCCAGAGAGTGCACTGGCACCAGTGGGGATGCAGTGCAGTGAGTCCAGAGAGTGCACTGGCACCACTGGGGATGCAGTGCAGTGAGTCCAGAGAGTGCACTGGCACCACTGGGGATGCAGTGCAGTGAGTCCAGAGAGTGCACTGGCACCACTGGGGATGCAGTGCAGTGAGTCCAGAGAGTGCACTGGCACCACTGGGGATGCAGTGCAGTGAGTCCAGAGAGTGCACTGGCACCACTGGGGATGCACAGCAGTGAGTCCAGAGAGTGCACTGGCACCACTGGGGATGCAGTGCAGTGAGTCCAGAGAGTGCACTGGCACCACTGGGGATGCACTGCAGTGAGTCCAGAGAGTGCACTGGCACCACTGGGGATGCACTGCAGTGACTCCAGAGAGTGCACTGGCACCACTGGGGATGCAGTGCAGTGAGTCCAGAGAGTGCACTGGCACCAGACGGGGATGCAGTGCAGTGAGTCCAGAGAGTGCACTGGCACCACTGGGGATGCAGTGCAGTGAGTCCAGAGAGTGCACTGGCACCAGTGGGGATGCAGTGCAGTGAGTCCAGAGAGTGCACTGGCACCACTGGGGATGCAGTGCAGTGAGTCCAGAGAGTGCACTGGCACCACTGGGGATGCAGTGCAGTGAGTCCAGAGAGTGCACTGGCACCACTGGGGATGCACTGCAGTGAGTCCAGAGAGTGCACTGGCACCACTGGGGATGCAGTGCAGTGAGTCCAGAGAGTGCACTGGCACCAGTCGGGATGCAGTTTAGTGAGTCCAGAGAGTGCACTGGCACCACTGGGGATGCAGCGCAGTGAGTCCAGAGAGTGCACTGGCACCACTGGGGATGCACTGCAGTGAGTCCAGAGAGTGCACTGGCACCAGTGGGGATGCAGTGCACTGAGTCCAGAGAGTGCACTGGCACCACTGGGGATGCAGTGCAGTGAGTCCAGAGAGTGCACTGGCACCACTGGGGATGCAGTGCAGTGAGTCCAGAGAGTGCACTGGCACCACTGGGGATGCACTGCAGTGAGTCCAGAGAGTGCACTGGCACCACTGGGGATGCACCCCGGTGAGTCCAGAGAGTGCACTGGCACCACTGGGGATGCACAGCAGTGAGTCCAGAGAGTGCACTGGAACCACTGGGATGCAGTGCAGTGAGTCCAGAGAGTGCACTGGCACCACTGGGGATGCACTGCAGTGAGTCCAGAGAGTGCACTGGCACCACTGTGGATGCAGTGCCGTGAGTCCAGAGAGTGCACTGGCGCCATTGGAGATGCACTGCAGTGACTCCAGAGAGTGCACTAACACCACTGGGGATGCAGTGCAGTGAGTCCAGAGAGTGCACTGGCACCACTGGGGATGCACTGCAGTGAGTCCAGAGAGTGCACTGGCACCACTGGGGATGCAGCGCAGTGAGTCCAGAGAGTGCACTGGCACCACTGGGGATGCAGTGCAGTGAGTCCAGAGAGTGCACTGGCACCACTGGGGATGCAGTGCAGTGAGTGCAGAGAGTGCACTGGCACCACTGGGGATGCAGTGCAGTGATTCCAGAGAGTGCACTGCCACCACTGGGAGATGCACTGCCGTGACCTCCAGAGAGTGCACTGGCACCACTGGGGATGCAGTGCAGTGACTCCAGAGAGTGCACTGGCACCACTGGGGATGCACTGCAGTGAGTCCAGAGAGTGCACTGGCACCACTGGGGATGCACCCCAGTGACTCCAGAGAGTGCACTGTCACCACTGGGGATGCAGGGCAGTGAGTCCAGAGAGTGCACTGGCACCACTGGGGATGCAGTGCAGTGAGTCCAGAGAGTGCACTGGCACCACTGGGGATGCAGGGCAGTGAGTCCAGAGAGTGCACTGGCACCACTGGGGATGCACTGCAGTGAGTCCAGAGAGTGCACTGTCACCACTGGGGATGCAGTGCAGTGACTCCAGAGAGTGCACTGGCACCAGTGGGGATGCAGTGCAGTGACTCCAGAGAGTGCACTGGCACCACTGGGGATGCAGTACAGTGAGTCCAGAGAGTGCACTGGCACCACTGGGGATGCACTGCAGTGAGTCCAGAGAGTGCACTGTCACCACTGGGGATGCACAGCAGTGAGTCCAGAGAGTGCACTGGCACCACTGGGGATGCAGTGCAGTGAGTCCAGAGAGTGCACTGGCACCACTGGGGATGCAGTGCAGTGAGTCCAGAGAGTGCACTGGCACCACTGGGGATGCAGTGCAGTGAGTCCAGAGAGTGCACTGGCACCACTGGGGATGCAGTGCAGTGAGTCCAGAGAGTGCACTGGCACCAGTCGGGATGCAGTGCAGTGAGTCCAGAGAGTGCACTGGCACCACGGGGATGCAGCGCAGTGAGTCCAGAGAGTGCACTGGCACCACTGGGGATGCAGTGCAGTGAGTCCAGAGAGTGCACTGGCACCACTGGGGATGCACAGCAGTGAGTCCAGAGAGTGCACTGGCACCACTGGGGATGCAGTGCAGTGAGTCCAGAGAGTGCACTGGCACCACTGGGGATGCACTGCAGTGAGTCCAGAGAGTGCACTGGCACCACTGGGGATGCAGTGCCGTGAGTCCAGAGAGTGCACTGGCGCCATTGGAGATGCACTGCAGTGACTCCGGAGAGTGCACTAACACCACTGGGGATGCAGTGCAGTGAGTCCAGAGAGTGCACTGGCACCACTGGGGATGCACTGCAGTGAGTCCAGAGAGTGCACTGGCACCACTGGGGATGCAGTGCAGTGAGTCCAGAGAGTGCACTGGCACCACTGGGGATGCAGTGCAGTGAGTCCAGAGAGTGCACTGGCACCACTGGGGATGCAGTGCAGTGAGTCCAGAGAGTGCACTGGCACCACTGGGGATGCACTGCAGTGAGTCCAGAGAGTGCACTGGCACCAGTGGGGATGCAGTGCAGTGAGTCCAGAGAGTGCACTGGCACCACTGGGGATGCACTGCAGTGAGCCAGAGAGTGCACTGGCAACACTGGGGATGCACTGCAGTGAGTCCAGAGAGTGCACTGGCACCACTGGGGATGCAGTGCAGTGACTCCAGAGAGTGCACTGGCACCACTGGGGATGCAGTGCAGTGAGTCCAGAGAGTGCACTGGCACCACTGGGGATGCACTGCAGTGAGTCCAGAGAGTGCACTGGCACCACTGGGGATGCACCCCAGTGAGTCCAGAGAGTGCACTGGCACCACTGGGGATGCACTGCAGTGAGTCCAGAGAGTGCACTGGCACCACTGGGGATGCAGTGCAGTGACTCCAGAGAGTGCACTGGCACCACTGGGGATGCAGTGCAGTGAGTCCAGAGAGTGCAGCTGGCACCACTGGGGATGCAGTGCAGTGAGTCCAGAGAGTGCACTGGCACCACTGGGGATTTAGTGCAGTGAGTCCAGAGAGTGCACTGGCACCACTGGGGATGCAGTGCAGTGAGTCCAGAGAGTGCACTGGCACCACTGGGGATGCAGTGCAGTGAGTCCAGAGAGTGCACTGGCACCACTGGGAATGCAGTGCAGTGAGTCCAGAGAGTGCACTGGCACCACTGGGGATGCACTGCAGTGACTCTAGAGAGTGCACTAGCACCACTGGGGATGCACTGCAGTGACTCCAGAGAGTGCACTGGCACCAGTGGGGATGCAGTGCAGTGAGTCCAGAGAGTGCACTGGCACCACTGGGGATGCACTGCAGTGAGTCCAGAGAGTGCACTGGCACCACGGGTGATGCACAGCAGTGAGTCCAGAGAGTGCACTGGCACCACTGGGGATGCAGTGCAGTGAGTGCAGAGAGTGCACTGGCACCACTGGGGATGCACTGCAGTGAGTCCAGAGAGTGCACTGGCACCACTGGGGATGCAGTGCAGTGAGTCCAGAGAGTGCAGTGGCACCAGTGGGGATGCAGTGCAGTGAGTCCAGAGAGTGCACTGGCACCACGGGGGATGCACTGTATTGAGTCCAGAGAGTGCACTGGCATCACTGGGGATGCACTGCAGTGAGTCCAGAGAGTGCACTGGCACCGCTGGGGATGCAGTGCAGTGAGTCCAGAGAGTGCACTGGCACCACTGGGGATGCACTGCAGTGATTCCAGAGAGTGCACTGGCACCACTGGGGATGCAGTGCAGTGAGTCCAGAGAGAGAGCTGGCACCACTGGGGATGCAGTGCAGTGAGTCCAGAGAGTGCACTGGCACCAGTGGGGATGCAGTGCAGTGAGTCCAGAGAGTGCACTGGCACCACTGGGGATGCACTGCAGTGAGTCCAGAGAGTGCACTGGCCCATTGGGGATGCAGTGCAGTGAGTCCAGAGAGTGCACTGGCACCTCTGGGGATGCACTGCAGAGAGTCCAGAGAGTGCACTGGCACCACTGGGGATGCACTGCAGTGAGTGCAGAGAGTGCACTGGCACCACTGGGGATGCACTGCAGTGAGTCCAGAGAGTGCACTGGCAACACTGGGGATGCAGTGCAGTGAGTCCAGAGAGTGCCCTGGCAACACTGGGGATGCACTACAGTGACTCCAGAGAGTGCACTGGCACCTCTGGCTATGCACTGCAGTGAGTCGAGAGAGTGAGACTGGCAACACTGGGGATGCAGGGCAGTGAGTCCAGAGAGTGCACTGGCACCACTGGGGATGCCAGTGCAGTGAGTCCAGAGAGTGCACTGGCACCACTGGGAATGCACTGGAGTGAGCCCAGAGAGTTCACTGGCACCACTGGGGATGCAGTGCATTGAGTACAGAGAGTGCACTGGTACCACTGGGGATGCAGTGCAGTGAGTCCAGAGAGTGCACTGGCACCACTGGGATGCACTGCAGTGACTCCAGAGAGTGCACTGGCACCACTGGGGATGCAGTGCAGTGACTCCAGAGAGTGCACTGGCACCACTGGGGATGCAGTGCAGTGAGTCCAGAGAGTGCACTGGCACCACTGGGATGCAGTGCAGTGAGTCCAGAGAGTGCACTGGCACCACTGGGGATGCACCCCAGTGAGTCCAGAGAGTGCACTGGCACCACTGGGGATGCACTGCAGTGAGTCGAGAGAGTGCACTGGCACCCTGGGGATGCACTGCAGTGAGTCCAGAGAGTGCACTGGCACCACTGGGGATGCAGTGCAGTGAGTCCAGAGAGTGCACTGGCACCACTGGGGATGCAGTGCAGTGAGTCCAGAGAGTGCACTGGCACCAGTGGGGATGCAGTGCAGTGAGTGCAGAGAGTGCACTGGCACCAGTGGGGATGCAGTGCAGTGAGTCCAGAGAGTGTACTGGCACCACTGGGGATGCAGTGCAGTGAGTTTAGAGAGTGCACTGGCACCACTGGGGATGCAGTGCAGTGAGTCCAGAGAGTGCACTGGCACCACTGGGGATGCAGTGCAGTGAGTCCAGAGAGTGCACTGGCACCACTGGGGATGCAGTGCAGTGAGTCCAGAGAGTGCACTGGCACCACTGGGGATGCACAGCAGTGAGTCCAGAGAGTGCACTGGCACCACTGGGGATGCAGTGCAGTGAGTCCAGGGAGTGCACTGGCACCACTGGGGATGCACTGCGGTGAGTCCAGAGAGTGCACTGGCACCACTGGGGATGCACTGCAGTGACTCCAGAGAGAGAGCTGGCACCACTGGGGATGCAGTGCAGTGAGTCCAGAGAGTGCACTGGCACCAGTTGGGATGCAGTGTATTGAGTCCAGAGAGTGCACTGGCACCACGGGGGATGCAGCGCAGTGAGTCCAGAGAGTGCACTGGCACCACTGGGGATGCACTGACGTGAGTCCAGAGAGTGCCCTGGCACCAGTGGGGATGCAGTGCACTGAGTCCAGAGAGTGCACTGGCACCACTGGGGATGCAGTGCAGTGAGTGCAGAGAGTGCACTGGCACCACTGGGGATGCAGTGCAGTGAGTCCAGAGAGTGCACTGGCACCACTGGGGATGCACTGCAGTGAGTCCAGAGAGTGCACTGGCACCACTGGGGATGCAGTGCAGTGAGTCCAGAGAATGCACTTGCACCAGTCGGGATGCAGTTTAGTGAGTCCAGAGAGTGCACTGGCACCACGGGGGATGCAGCGCAGTGAGTCCAGAGAGTGCACTGGCACCACTGGGGATGCACTGAAGTGAGTCCAGAGAGTGCCCTGGCACCAGTGGGGATGCAGTGCACTGAGTCCAGAGAGTGCACTGGCACCACTGGGGATGCAGTGCAGTGAGTGCAGAGAGTGCACTGGCACCACTGGGGATGCAGTGCAGTGAGTCCAGAGAGTGCACTGGCACCACTGGGGATGCAGTGCAGTGAGTCCAGAGAGTGCACTGGCACCACTGGGGATGCACTGCAGTGAGTCCAGAGAGTGCACTGGCACCACTGGGGATGCAGTGCAGTGAGTCCAGAGAGTGCACTGGCACCACTGGGGATGCACAGCAGTGAGTCCAGAGAGTGCACTGGAACCACTGTGGATGCAGTGCAGTGAGTTCAGAGAGTGCACTGGCACCACTGGGGATGCACTGCAGTGAGTCCAGAGAGTGCACTGGCACCACTGTGGATGCAGTGCCGTGAGTCCAGAGAGTGCACTGGCGCCATTGGAGATGCACTGCAGTGACTCCAGAGAGTGCACTAACACCACTGGGGATGCAGTGCAGTGAGTCCAGAGAGTGTACTAGCACCACTGGGGATGCAGTGCAGTGAGTTTAGAGAGTGCACTGGCACCACTGGGGATGCAGTGCAGTGAGTCCAGAGAGTGCACTGGCACCACTGGGGATGCAGTGCAGTGAGTTTAGAGAGTGCACTGGCACCACTGGGGATGCAGTGCAGTGAGTCCAGAGAGTGCACTGGCACCACTGGGGATGCACAGCAGTGTGTCCAGAGAGTGCACTGACACCACTGGGGATGCAGTGCAGTGAGTCCAGGGAGTGCACTGGCACCACTGGGGATGCACTGCGGTGAGTCCAGAGAGTGCACTGGCACCACTGGGGATGCACTGCAGTGACTCCAGGGAGAGAGCTGGCACCACTGGGGATGCAGTGCAGTGAGTCCAGAGAATGCACTTGCACCAGTTGGGATGCAGTGTATTGAGTCCAGAGAGTGCACTGGCACCACGGGGGATGCAGCGCAGTGAGTCCAGAGAGTGCACTGGCACCACTGGGGATGCACTGAAGTGAGTCCAGAGAGTGCCCTGGCACCAGTGGGGATGCAGTGCACTGAGTCCAGAGAGTGCACTGGCACCACTGGGGATGCAGTGCAGTGAGTGCAGAGAGTGCACTGGCACCACTGGGGATGCAGTGCAGTGAGTCCAGAGAGTGCACTGGCACCACTGGGGATGCACTGCAGTGAGTCCAGAGAGTGCACTGGCACCACTGGGGATGCAGTGCAGTTAGTCCAGAGAATGCACTTGCACCAGTCGGGATGCAGTTTAGTGAGTCCAGAGAGTTCACTGGCACCACGGGGGATGCAGCGCAGTGAGTCCAGAGAGTGCACTGGCACCACTGGGGATGCACTGAAGTGAGTCCAGAGAGTGCCCTGGCACCAGTGGGGATGCAGTGCACTGAGTCCAGAGGGTGCACTGGCACCACTGGGGATGCAGTGCAGTGAGTGCAGAGAGTGCACTGGCACCACTGGGGATGCAGTGCAGTGAGTCCAGAGAGTGCACTGGCACCACTGGGGATGCAGTGCAGTGAGTCCAGAGAGTGCACTGGCACCACTGGGGATGCACTGCAGTGAGTCCAGAGAGTGCACTGGCACCACTGGGGATGCAGTGCAGTGAGTCCAGAGAGTGCACTGGCACCACTGGGGATGCACAGCAGTGAGTCCAGAGAGTGCACTGGAACCACTGTGGATGCAGTGCAGTGAGTTCAGAGAGTGCACTGGCACCACTGGGGATGCACTGCAGTGAGTCCAGAGAGTGCACTGGCACCATGTGGATGCAGTGCCGTGAGTCCAGAGAGTGCACTGGCGCCATTGGAGATGCACTGCAGTGACTCCAGAGAGTGCACTAACACCACTGGGGATGCAGTGCAGTGAGTCCAGAGAGTGCACTGGCACCACTGCGGATGCACTGCAGTGAGTCCAGAGAGTGCACTGGCACCACTGGGGATGCAGCGCAGTGAGTCCTGAGAGTGCACTGGCACCACTGGGGATGCAGTGCAGTGAGTCCAGAGAGTTCACTGGCACCACTGGGGATGCAGTGCAGTGAGTGCAGAGAGTGCACTGGCACCACTGGGGATGCAGTGCAGTGATTCCAGAGAGTGCACTGCCACCACGGGAGATGCACTGCCGTGCCTCCAGAGAGTGCACTGGCACCACTGGGGATGCAGTGCAGTGACTCCAGAGAGTACACTGGCACCACTGGGGATGCACTGCAGTGAGTCCAGAGAGTGCACTGGCACCACTGGGGATGCACCCCGGTGACTCCAGAGAGTGCACTGTCACCACTGGTGATGCAGGGCAGTGAGTCCAGAGAGTGCACTGGCACCACTGGGGATGCAGTGCAGTGAGTCCAGAGAGTGCACTGGCACCACTGGGGATGCAGGGCAGTGAGTCCAGAGAGTGCACTGGCACCAGTGGGGATGCACTGCAGTGAGTCGAGAGAGTGCACTGTCACCACTGGGGATGCAGTGCAGTGACTCCAGAGATTGCACTGGCACCAGTGGGGATGCAGTGCAGTGACTCCAGAGAGTGCACTGGCACCACTGGGGATGCAGTACAGTGAGTCCAGAGAGTGCACTGGCACCACTGGGGATGCACTGCAGTGAGTCCAGAGAGGGCACTGTCACCACTGGGGATGCACAGCAGTGAGTCCAGAGAGTGCACTGGCACCACTGGGGATGCAGTGCAGTGAGTCCAGGGAGTGCACTCACACCACTGGGGATGCAGTGCAGTGAGTCCAGAGAGTGCACTGGCACCACTGGGGATGCAGTGCAGTGAGTCCAGAGAGTTCACTGGCACCACTGGGGATGCAGTGCAGTGAGTCCAGAGAGTGCACTGGCACCAGTCGGGATGCAGTGCAGTGAGTCCAGAGAGTGCACTGGCACCACTGGGGATGCACTGCAGTGAGTCCAGAGAGTGCACTGGCACCAGTGGGGATGCAGTACCGTGAGTCCAGAGAGTGCACTGGCGCCATTGGAGATGCACTGCAGTGACTCCAGAGAGTGCACTAACACCACTGGGGATGCAGTGCAGTGAGTCCAGAGAGTGCACTGGCACCACTGGGGATGCAGTGCAGTGAGTCCTGAGAGTGCACTGACACCACTGCGGATGCAGCGCAGTGAGTCCTGAGAGTGCACTGACACCACTGGGGATGCAGTGCAGTGAGTCCAGAGAGTGCACTGGCACCACTGGGGATGCACAGCAGTGAGTCCAGAGAGTGCACTGGAACCACTGTGGATGCAGTGCAGTGAGTTCAGAGAGAGCACTGGCACCACTGGGGATGCACTGCAGTGAGTCCAGAGAGTGCACTGGCACCACTGTGGATGCAGTGCCGTGAGTCCAGAGAGTGCACTGGCGCCATTGGAGATGCACTGCAGTGACTCCAGAGAGTGCACTAACACCACTGGGGATGCAGTGCAGTGAGTCCAGAGAGTGCACTGGCACCACTGCGGATGCACTGCAGTGAGTCCAGAGAGTGCACTGGCACCACTGGGGATGCAGCGCAGTGAGTCCTGAGAGTGCACTGGCACCACTGGGGATGCAGTGCAGTGAGTCCAGAGAGTTCACTGGCACCACTGGGGATGCAGTGCAGTGAGTGCAGAGAGTGCACTGGCACCACTGGGGATGCAGTGCAGTGATTCCAGAGAGTGCACTGCCACCACGGGAGATGCACTGCCGTGCCTCCAGAGAGTGCACTGGCACCACTGGGGATGCAGTGCAGTGACTCCAGAGAGTACACTGGCACCACTGGGGATGCACTGCAGTGAGTCCAGAGAGTGCACTGGCACCACTGGGGATGCACCCCGGTGACTCCAGAGAGTGCACTGTCACCACTGGTGATGCAGGGCAGTGAGTCCAGAGAGTGCACTGGCACCACTGGGGATGCAGTGCAGTGAGTCCAGAGAGTGCACTGGCACCACTGGGGATGCAGGGCAGTGAGTCCAGAGAGTGCACTGGCACCAGTGGGGATGCAGTGCAGTGAGTCGAGAGAGTGCACTGTCACCACTGGGGATGCAGTGCAGTGACTCCAGAGATTGCACTGGCACCAGTGGGGATGCAGTGCAGTGACTCCAGAGAGTGCACTGGCACCACTGGGGATGCAGTACAGTGAGTCCAGAGAGTGCACTGGCACCACTGGGGATGCACTGCAGTGAGTCCAGAGAGGGCACTGTCACCACTGGGGATGCACAGCAGTGAGTCCAGAGAGTGCACTGGCACCACTGGGGATGCGGTGCAGTGAGTCCAGGGAGTGCACTTGCACCACTGGGGATGCAGTGCAGTGAGTCCAGAGAGTGCACTGGCACCACTGGGGATGCAGTGCAGTGAGTCCAGAGAGTTCACTGGCACCACTGGGGATGCAGTGCAGTGAGTCCAGAGAGTGCACTGGCACCAGTCGGGATGCAGTGCAGTGAGTCCAGAGAGTGCACTGGCACCACTGGGGATGCACGGCAGTGAGTCCAGAGAGTGCACTGGCACCAGTGGGGATGCAGTACCGTGAGTCCAGAGAGTGCACTGGCGCCATTGGAGATGCACTGCAGTGACTCCGGAGAGTGCACTAACACCACTGGGGATGCAGTGCAGTGAGTCCAGAGAGTGCACTGGCACCACTGGGGATGCAGTGCAGTGAGTCCTGAGAGTGCACTGACACCACTGGGGATGCAGCGCAGTGAGTCCTGAGAGTGCACTGGCACCACTGGGGATGCAGTGCAGTGAGTCCAGAGAGTGCACTGGCAGCACTGGGGATGCACTGCAGTGACTTTAAAGAGTGCACTAGCACCACTGGAGGTGCACTGTAGTGACTCCAGAGAGTGCACTGGCACCACTGGGGATGCACTGCAGTGAGTCCAGAGAGTGCACTGGCACCACGGGTGATGCACAGCAGTGAGTCCAGAGAGTGCACTGGCAACGCTGGGGATGCACTGCAGTGAGTCCAGAGAGTTCACTGGCACCACTGGGGATGCACTGCTGTGAGTCCAGAGAGGGCACTGGCACCACTGGGGATGCACTGCAGTGAGTCCAGAGAGTGCACTGGCACCACTGGGGATGCAGTGCAGTGAGTCCAGAGAGTGTACTGGCACCACTGGGGATGCAGTGCAGTGAGTCCAGAGAGTGCACTGGCACCACTGGGGATTCAGTGCAGTGAGTTCAGAGAGTGCACTGGGACCACTGGGGATGCATTGCCTTGAGTCCAGAGAGTGCCCTTGCAACACTGGGTATGCACTAAAGTGACTCCAGAGAGTGCACTGGCACCATTGGAGATGCACTGCAGTGAGTCCAGAGAGTGCACTGGCAACACTGGGGATGCAGTGCAGTGAGTCCAGAGAGTGCACTGGCACCACTGGAGATGCACTGCAGTGAGTCCAGAGAGTACATTGGCACCACGGGGGATGCAGCGCAGTGAGTCCTGAGAGTGCACTGGCAGCACTGGGGATGCACTGTAGTGACTCTAAAGAGTGCACTAGCACCACTGGAGATGCACTGTAGTGACTCCAGAGAGTGAACGGGCACCACTAGGGATACAGTGCAGTGAGTCCAGAGAGTGCACTGGCACCACTGGGGATGCAGTGCAGTGAGTCCAGAGAGTGCAGTGGCACCACGGGTGATGCACAGCAATGAGCCCAGAGAGTGCACTGGCACCACTGGGGATGCAGTGCAGTGAGTGCAGAGAGTTCACTGGCACCAGTGGGGATGCAGTGCAGTGACTACAGAGAGTGCACTGGCACCAGTGGGGATGCAGTGCAGTGAGTCCAGAGAGTACATTGGCACCACGGGGGATGCAGCGCAGTGAGTCCTGAGAGTGCACTGGCAGCACTGGGGATGCAGTGCAGTGAGTCCAGAGAGTGCACTGGCACCACTGGGGATGCACTGTAGTGACTCTAAAGAGTGCACTAGCACCACTGGAGATGCACTGTAGTGACTCCAGAGAGTGAACTGGCACCACTGGGGATACAGTGCAGTGAGTCCAGAGAGTGCACTGGCACCACTGGGGATGCACTGCAGTGAGTCCAGAGAGTGCAGTGGCACCACGGGTGATGCACAGCAATGAGCCCAGAGAGTGCACTGGCACCACTGGGGATGCAGTGCAGTGAGTGCAGAGAGTTCACTGGCACCAGTGGGGATGCAGTGCAGTGAGTCCAGAGAGTTCACTGGCACCACTGGGGATGCAGTGCAGTGACTACAGAGAGTGCACTGGCACCAGTGGGGATGCAGTGCAGTGAGTCCAGAGAGTGCACTGGCACCACGGGGGATGCACTGCAGTGAGTGCAGAGAGTGCACTGGCACCACTGGGGATGCACTGCAGTGAGTCCAGAGAGTGCACTGGCACCACTGGGGATGCACAGCAGTGAGTCCAGAGAGTGCACTGGCACCACTGGGGATGCAGTGCAGTGAGTCCAGAGAGTGCACTGGCACCACTGGGGATGCACTGCAGTGAGTCCAGAGAGTGCATTGGCACCACTGGGAATGCACTGCAGTGAGTGCAGAGAGTGCACTGGCACCACTGGGGATGAAGTGCTGTTAGTCCAGAGAGTGCACTGGCACCACTGGGGATGCAGGGCAGTGAGTCCAGAGAGTGCACTGGCACCACTGGGGATGCACTGCAGTGAGTCCAGAGAGTGCACTGGCACCACTGGGGATGCAGTGCAGTGAGTCCAGAGAGTGCACTAGCACCACTGGGGATGCACTGCAGTGAGTGCAGAGAGTGCACTGGAACCACTGAGGATGCAGTGCAGTGACTCCAAAGAGTGTACTGGCACCAGTGGGGATGCACTGCAGTGAGTCCAGAGAGTGCACTGGCACCACTGGGGATGCACTGCAATGAGTCCAGAGAGTGCACTGGCACTACGGGTGATGCACAGCAGTGAGTCCAGAGAGTGCACTGGCACCACTGGGGATGCAGTGCAGTGAGTGCAGAGAGTGCACTGGCACCACTGGGGATGCACTGCAGTGAGTCCAGAGAGAGAGCTGGCACCACTGGGGATGCAGTGCAGTGAGTCCAGAGAGTGCACTGGCACCAGTGGGGATGCAGTGCAGTGACTCCAGAGAGTGCACTGGAACCACGGGGGATGCACTGTATTGAGTCCAGAGAGTGCACTGGCAACACTGGAGATGCAGTGCCGTGAGTCCAGAGAGTCCCCTGGCAACACTGGGGATGCACTACAGTGACTCCAGAGAGTGCACTGGCACCTCTGGGGATGCACTGCAGTGAGTCCAGAGAGTGAGATGGCACCAATGGGATGCAGTGCAGTGAGTCCAGAGAGTGCACTGGCACCACTGGGGATGGACTGCAGTGAGTCCAGAGCGTGCACTGGCACCACTTGGAATGCACTGGAGTGAGTCCAGAAAGTGCACTGGCACCACTGGGGATGCAGTGCATTGAGTGCAGAGAGTGCACTGGCACCACTGGGGATGCACTGCAGTGAGTCCAGAGAGTGCACTGGCACCAGTGGGGATGCAGTGAAGTGACTCCAAAGAGTGTACTGGCACAACTGGGGATGCACTGCAGTGAGTCCAGAGAGTGCACTGGCACCACTGGGGATGCACTGCAGTGAGTCCAGAGAGTGCACTGGCACCACGGGTGATGCACAGCAGTGAGTCCAGAGAGTTCACTAGCACCACTGGGGATGCACTGCAGTGAGTCCAGAGAGTGCACTGGCACCAGTGGGGATGCAGTGCAGTGAGTCCAGAGAGTGCACTGGCACCACGGGGGATGCAATGTATTGAGTCCAGAGAGTGTACTGGCACCACTGGGGATGCACTGCAGTGAGTCCACAGAGTGCACTGCCACCACTGGGGATGCACTGCTGTGAGTCCAGAGAGTTCACTGGCACCACTGGGGATGCAGTGCAGTGAGTCCAGAGAGTGCACTGGCACCAGTGGGGATGCAGTGCAGTGAGTCCAGAGAGAGAGCTGGCACCACTGGGGATGCAGTGCAGTGTGTCCAGAGAGTGCACTGGCACCACTGGGGATGCAGTGCGGTGAGTCCAGAGAGTGCACTGGCACCACGGGGGATGCAGCGCAGTGAGTCCAGAGAGTGCACTGGCACCACTGGGGATGCAGTGCAGTGAGTCCAGAGAGTGCACTGGCACCACTGGGGATGCAGTGCAGTGACTCCAGAGAGTGCACTGGCACCACTGGGGATGCACTGCAGTGAGTCCAGAGAGTGCACTGGACCACTGGGGATGCAGTGCAGTGAGTCCAGAGAGTGAACTGGCACCATTGGTGATGCAGCGCAGTGAGTCTAGAGAGTGCACTGGCACCACTGGGGATGCACTGCAGTGAGTCCAGAGAGTGCACTGGACCACTGGGGATGCAGTGCAGTGAGTCCAGAGAGTGAACTGGCACCATTGGTGATGCAGCGCAGTGAGTCTAGAGAGTGCACTGGCACCACTGGGGATGCACTGCAGTGAGTCCACAGAGTGCCCTGGCACCACTGGGGATGCAGTGCAGTGAGTCCAGAGAGTGCACTGGCACCACTGGGGATGCACTGCAGTGAGTCCAGAGAGTGCACTGGCACCCTTGGGGATGCACTGCAGTGAGTCCAGAGAGTGCACTGGCACCACTGGGGATGCAGGGCAGTGAGTCCAGAGAGTGCACTGGCACCACTGGGGATGCTCTGCAGTGAGTCGAGAGAGTGCACTGTCACCACTGGGGATGCAGTGCACTGACTCCAGAGAGTGCACTGGCACCACGGGGGATGCAGGGCAGTGAGTGCAGAGAGTGCACTGGCACCAGTGGGGATGCACTGCAGTGAGTCCAGAGAGAGAGCTGGCACCACTGGGGATTCAGTGCAGTGAGTCCAGAGAGTGCACTGGCACCACTGGGGATGCAGTGCAGTGACTCCAGAGAGTGCACTGGCACCACTGTGGATGCAGGGCAGTGAGTGCAGAGAGTGCACTGGCAGCACTGGGGATGCAGTGCACTGACTCCAGAGAGTGCACTGGCACCACTGGGGATGCAGGGCAGTGAGTCCAGAGAGTGCACTGGCACCACTGGGGATTCAGTGCAGTGAGTCCAGAGAGTGCACAGTCACCACTGGGGATGCATTGCCTTGAGTCCAGAGAGTGCCCTGGCAACACTGGGTATGCACTACAGTGACTCCAGAGAGTGCACTGGCACCAGTGGGGATGCACTGCAGTGAGTCCAGAGAGTGCACTGGCACAAATGGGGATGCAGTGCCGTGAGTCCAGAGAGTGCACTGGCACCACTGTGGAAGCAGCGCAGTGAGTCCAGAGAGTGCACTGGCACCCTTGGAGATGCAGTGCAGTGAATACAGAGAGTGCACTGGCACCCCTGCTGATGCAGTGCAGTGAGTCCAGAGAGTGCACAGGCACCACTGGGGATGCAGTGCAGTGAGTCCAGAGAGTGCACTGGCACCACTGGGGATGCACTGCAGTGAGTCCAGAGAGTGCCCTGGCACCACTCGGGATGCAGTGCAGTGACTCCAGAGAGTGCCCTGGCACCACTGGGGATGCAGTGCAGTGAGTCCAGAGAGTTCACTGGCACCACTGGGGATGCAGGGCAGTGAGTCCAGAGAGTGCACTGGCACCCTTAGGGATGCACTGCAGTGAGTCGAGAGAGTGCACTGTCACCACTGGGGATGCAGTGCAGTGACTCCAGAGATTGCACTGGCACCACTGGGGATGCAGTGCACTGACTCCAGAGAGAGCACTGGCACCACGGGGGATGCAGGGCAGTGAGTGCAGAGAGTGCACTGGCACCAGTGGGGATGCACTGCAGTGACTCCAGAGAGAGAGCTGGCACCACTGGGGATGCAGTGCAGTGAGTCCAGAGAGTGCACTGGCACCAGTCGGGATGCAGTGCAGTGAGTCCAGAGAGTGCACTGGCACCACGGGGGATGCAGCGCAGTGAGTCCAGAGAGTGCACTGGCACCACTGGGGATGCACTGAAGTGAGTCCAGAGAGTGCACTGGCACCACTGGGGATGCACTGCAGTGAGTCCAGAGAGTGCACTGGCACCACTGCGGATGCAGTGCAGTGAGTCCAGAGAGTGCACTGGCACCACTGGTGATGCACTGCAGTGAGTCCAGAGAGTGCACTGGCACCACTGGGGCATGCAGTGAGTCCAGTGCACTGGCACCACTCACAGAGAGAGAGTGCACTGGCACCACTGAGGATGCAGTGCAGTGAGTCCAGAGAGTGCACTGGCACCACTGGGGATGCACTGCAGTGAGTCCAGAGAGTGCACTGGCACCACTGGGGATGCAGTGCAGTGAGTCCAGAGAGTGCACTGGCACCACTGTGGATGCAGTACCGTGAGTCCAGAGAGTGCATTGGCGCCATTGGAGATGCACTGCAGTGACTCCAGAGAATGCACTAACACCACTGGGGATGCAGTGCAGTGAGTCCAGAGAGTGCACTGGCACCACTGGGGATGCACTGCAGTGAGTCCAGAGAGTGCACTGCCACCGCTGGGGATGCACTGCTGTGAGTCCAGAGAGTGCACTGGCACCACTGGAGATGCAGTGCAGTGAGTCCAGAGAGTGCACTGGCACCACTGGGGATGCACTGCAGTGAGTCCAGAGAGTGCACTGGCACCACTGGGGATGCACTGCAGTGAGTCCAGAGAGTGCACTGCCACCGCTGGGGATGCACTGCTGTGAGTCCAGAGAGTGCACTGGCACCACTGGGGATGCAGTGCAGTGAGTCCAGAGAGTGCACTGGCACCACTGGGGATGCACTGCAGTGAGTCCAGAGAGAGAGCTGGCACCACTGGGATGCAGTGCAGTGTGTCCAGAGAGTGCACTGGCACCAGTGGGGATGCAGTGCAGTGAGTCCAGAGAGTGCACTGGCACCACTGGGGATGCAGCGCAGTGAGTCCAGAGAGTGCATTGGCACCACTGGGGATGCACTGCAGTGAGTCCAGAGAGTGCACTGGCAACACTGGGGATGCAGTGCCGTGAGTGCAGAGAGTGCACTGGCAACACTGGGGATGCACTACAGTGACTCCAGAGAGTGCACTGTTACCTCTGGGGATGCACTGCAGTGAGTCCAGAGAGTGAGATGGCACCAATGGGGATGCACTGCAGTGAGTCCAGAGAGTTCACTGGCACCACTGGGGATGCACTGCAGTGAGTCCAGAGAGTGCACTGGCACCACTGGGGATGCAGTGCAGTGAGTCCAGAGAGTGCACTGGCACCACTGGGGATGCACTGCAGTGAGTCCAGAGAGTGCACTGGCACCACTGGGGATGCACTGCAGTGAGTCCAGAGAGTGCACTGGCACCACTGGGGATGCAGTGCAGTGAGTCCAGAGAGTGCACTGGCACCACTGGGGATGCAGTGCAGTGACTCCAGAGAGTGCACTGGCACCACTGGGGATGCACTGCAGTGAGTCCAGAGAGTGCACTGGACCACTGGGGATGCAGTGCAGTGAGTCCAGAGAGTGCACTGGCACCACTGGGGATGCAGTGCAGTGAGTCCAGAGAGTGCACTGGCACCATTGGTGATGCAGCGCAGTGAGTCCAGAGAGTGCACTGGCACCACTGGGGATGCAGTGCAGTGAGTCCAGAGAGTGCCCTGCACCTCTGGGGATGCAGTGCAGTGAGTCCAGAGAGTGCACTGGCACCACTGGGGATGCACTGCAGTGAGTCCAGAGAGTGCACTGGCACCACTGGGGATGCAGTGCAGTGAGTCCAGAGAGTGCACTGGCACCACTGGGGATGCACTGCACTGAGTCCAGAGAGTGCACTGGCACCACTGGGGAAGCACTGCAGTGACTCCTGAGAGTGCACTGGACCACTGGGGATGCAGTGCATTGAGTCTAGAGAGTGCACTGGCACCACTGGGGATGCAGTGCAGTGAGTCCTGAGAGTGCACTGGCACCACTGGGGATGCACAGCAGTGAGTCCAGAGAGTGCACTGGCACCACTAGGGATGCAGGGCAGTGAGTCCAGAGAGTGCACTGGCACCACTGGGGATGCACTGCAGTGAGTCCAGAGAGTGCACTGGCAACCTTGGGGATGCACTGCAGTGAGTCGAGAGACTGCACTGGCACCATTGGGGATGCACTGCAGTGAGTCCAGAGAGTGCACTGGCACCACTGGGGATGCAGTGCAGTGACTCCAGAGAGTGCACTGGCACCACTGGGGATGCAGTGGAGTGACTCCAGAGAGTGCACTGGCACCACTGGGGATGCAGTGCAGTGAGTCCAGAGAGTGCACTGGCACCACTGGGGATGCAGCGCAGTGAGTCCAGGGAGTGCACTGGCACCACTGGAGTTTCAGGGCAGTGAGTCCAGAGAGTGCACTGGCACCACTGGGGATGCAGTGCAGTGAGTCCAGAGAGTGCACAGGCACCACTGGGGATGCAGTGCAGTGAGTCCAGAGAGTGCACTGGCACCACTGGGATGCACAGCAGTGAGTCCAGAGAGTGCACTGGCACCACTGGGGATGCACTGCTGTGAGTCCAGAGAGGCACTGGCACCACTGGGGATGCAGTGCAGTGAGTGCGGAGAGTGCACTGGCACCACTGGGGATGCACTGCAGTGAGTCCAGGGAGTGCACTGGCACCAGTGGGGATGCAGTGCAGTGAGTCCAGAGAGTGCACTGGCACCACTGGGGATGCAGTGCAGTGAGTGCAGAGAGTGCACTGGCACCACTGGGGATGCAGTGCACTGAGTCCCGAGAGTGTACTGGCACCACTGGGGATGCAGTGCAGTGAGTCCAGAGAGTGCACTGGCAACACTGGAGATGCAGTGCCGTGAGTCCAGAGAGTGCCCTGGCAACACTGGGGATGCACTACAGTGACTCCAGTGAGTGCACTGGCACCTCTGGGGATGCACTGCAGTGAGTCCAGAGAGTGAGATGGCACCAATGGGGATGCAGTGCAGTGAGTCCAGAGAGTGCACTGGCACCACTGGGGATGCACTGCAGTGAGTCCAGAGAGTGCACTGGCACCACTTGGAATGCACTGGAGTGAGTCCAGAGAGTGCACTGGCACCACTGGGGATGCAGTGCATTGAGTGCAGAGAGTGCACTGGCACCACTGGGGATGCACTGCAGTGAGTGCAGAGAGTGCACTGGCACCAGTGGGGATGCAGTGCAGTGACTCCAGAGAGTGCACTGGCACCACTGGGGATGCACTGCAGTGAGTCCAGAGAGTGCACTGGCACCACTGGGGATGCACTGCAGTGAGTCCAGAGAGTGCACTGGCACCACTGGGGATGCAGTGCAGTGAGTCCAGAGAGTGCACTGGCACCACTGGGGATGCAGTGCAGTGAGTCCAGAGAGTGCACTGGCACCACTGGGGATGCAGTGCAGTGAGTCCAGAGAGTGCACTGGCACCACTGGGGATGCACTGCAGTGAGTCCAGAGAGTGCACTGGCACCACTGGGGATGCAGTGCAGTGAGTCCAGAGAGTGCACTGGCACCACTGGGGATGCAGTGCAGTGAGTCCAGAGAGTGCACTGGCACCACTGGGGATGCAGTGCAGTGAGTCCAGAGAGTGCACTGGCACCACTGGGGATGCAGCGCAGTGAGTCCAGAGAGTGCACTGGCACCACTGGGGATGCACAGCAGTGAGTCCAGAGAGTGCACTGGCACCACTGGGGATGCAGTGCAGTGAGTCCAGAGAGTGCACTGGCACCACTGGGGATGCAGGGCAGTGAGTCCAGAGAGTGCACTGGCACCACTGGGGATGCACTGCAGTGAGTCCAGAGAGTGCACTGGCACCACTGGGGATGCAGTGCAGTGAGTCCAGAGAGTGCACTGGCACCACTGGGGATGCACAGCAGTGAGTCCAGAGAGTGCACTGGCACCACTGGGGATGCACTGCAGTGAGTCCAGAGAGTGCACTGGCACCACTGGGGATGCAGTGCAGTGAGTCCAGAGAGTGCACTGGCACCACTGGGGATGCACTGCAGTGAGTCCAGAGAGTGCACTGGCACCACTGGGGATGCAGTGCAGTGAGTCCAGAGAGTGCACTGGCACCACTGGGGATGCACTGCAGTGAGTCCAGAGAGTGCACTGGCACCACTGGGGATGCAGTGCAGTGAGTCCAGAGAGTGCACTGGCACCACTGGGGATGCAGTGCAGTGAGTCCAGAGAGTGCACTGGCACCACTGGGGATGCACTGCAGTGAGTCCAGAGAGTGCACTGGCACCACTGGGGATGCACTGCAGTGAGTCCAGAGAGTGCACTGGCACCACTGGGGATGCAGTGCAGTGAGTCCAGAGAGTGCACTGGCACCACTGGGGATGCACTGCAGTGAGTCCAGAGAGTGCACTGGCACCACTTGGGATGCACTGCAGTGAGTCCAGAGAGTGCACTGGCACCACTGGGGATGCAGTGCAGTGAGTCCAGAGAGTGCACTGGCACCACTGGGGATGCACTGCAGTGAGTCCAGAGAGTGCACTGGCACCAGTGGGGATGCAGTGCAGTGAGTCCAGAGAGTGCACTGGCACCACTGGGGATGCACTGCAGTGAGTCCAGAGAGTGCACTGGCACCACTGGGGATGCAGTGCAGTGAGTCCAGAGAGTGCACTGGCACCACGGGGGATGCACTGCAGTGAGTCCAGAGAGTGCACTGGCACCACTGGGGATGCACTGCAGTGAGTCCAGAGAGTGCACTGGCACCACTGGGATGCAGTGCAGTGAGTCCAGAGAGTGCACTGGCACCACTGGGGATGCACTGCAGTGAGTCCAGAGAGTGCACTGGCACCACTGGGGATGCACTGCAGTGAGTCCAGAGAGTGCACTGGCACCACTGGGGATGCACTGCAGTGAGTCCAGAGAGTGCACTGGCACCACTGGGGATGCAGTGCAGTGAGTCCAGAGAGTGCACTGGCACCAGTGGGGATGCAGTGCAGTGAGTCCAGAGAGTGCACTGGCACCACTGGGGATGCAGTGCAGTGAGTCCAGAGAGTGCACTGGCACCACTGGGGATGCAGTGCAGTGAGTCCAGAGAGTGCACTGGCACCACTGGGGATGCAGCGCAGTGAGTCCAGAGAGTGCACTGGCACCACTGGGGATGCACTGCAGTGAGTCCAGAGAGTGCACTGGCACCACTGGGGATGCACCCCAGTGAGTCCAGAGAGTGCACTGGCACCACTGGGGATGCACTGCAGTGAGTCCAGAGAGTGCACTGGCACCACTGGGATGCACTGCAGTGAGTCCAGAGAGTGCACTGGCACCACTGGGGATGCAGTGCAGTGAGTCCAGAGAGTGCACTGGCACCACTGGGGATGCACTGCAGTGAGTCCAGAGAGTGCACTGGCACCACTGGGGATGCAGTGCAGTGAGTCCAGAGAGTGCACTGGCACCACTGGGGATGCAGTGCAGTGACTCCAGAGAGTGCACTGGCACCACTGGGGATGCAGGGCAGTGAGTCCAGAGAGTGCACTGGCACCACTGGGGATGCACTGCAGTGAGTCCAGAGAGTGCACTGGCACCACTGGGGATGCAGTGCAGTGAGTCCAGAGAGTGCACTGGCACCACTGGGGATGCAGTGCAGTGACTCCAGAGAGTGCACTGGCACCACTGGGGATGCAGGGCAGTGAGTGCAGAGAGTGCACTGGCACCACTGGGGATGCAGTGCACTGACTCCAGAGAGTGCACTGGCACCACTGGGGATGCAGTGCAGTGAGTCCAGAGAGTGCACTGGCACCACTGGGGATGCAGTGCAGTGAGTCCAGAGAGTGCACTGGCACCACTGGGGATGCAGTGCAGTGAGTCCAGAGAGTGCACTGGCACCACTGGGGATGCACTGCAGTGAGTCCAGAGAGTGCACTGGCACCACTGGGGATGCACTGCAGTGAGTCCAGAGAGTGCACTGGCACCACTGGGGATGCAGTGCAGTGAGTCCAGAGAGTGCACTGGCACCACTGGGGATGCACTGCAGTGAGTCCAGAGAGTGCACTGGCACCAGTGGGGATGCAGTGCAGTGACTCGAGAGAGTGCACTGGCACCACTGGGGATGCACTGCAGTGAGTCCAGAGAGTGCACTGGCACCACTGGGGATGCACTGCAGTGAGTCCAGAGAGTGCACTGGCACCACGGGGGATGCAGCAGTGAGTCCAGAGAGTGCACTGGCACCACTGGGGATGCACTGCAGTGAGTCCAGAGAGTGCACTGGCACCACTGGGGATGCAGTGCAGTGAGTCCAGAGAGTGCACTGGCACCACTGGGGATGCACTGCAGTGAGTCCAGAGAGTGCACTGGCACCACTGGGGATGCACTGCAGTGAGTCCAGAGAGTGCACTGGCACCACTGGGGATGCACTGCAGTGAGTCCAGAGAGTGCACTGGCACCACTGGGGATGCAGTGCAGTGAGTCCAGAGAGTGCACTGGCACCACTGGGGATGCAGTGCAGTGAGTCCAGAGAGAGACTGGCACCACTGGGGATGCAGTGCAGTGAGTCCAGAGAGTGCACTGGCACCAGTGGGGATGCAGTGCAGTGAGTCCAGAGAGTGCACTGGCACCACGGGGGATGCAGCGCAGTGAGTCCAGAGAGTGCACTGGCACCACTGGGGATGCAGTGCAGTGAGTCCAGAGAGTGCACTGGCACCACTGGGGATGCAGCGCAGTGAGTCCAGAGAGTGCACTGGCACCACTGGGGATGCAGTGCAGTGAGTCCAGAGAGTGCACTGGCACCACTGGGGATGCAGTGCAGTGAGTCCAGAGAGTGCACTGGCACCACTGGGGATGCAGTGCAGTGAGTCCAGAGAGTGCACTGGCACCACTGGGGATGCACAGCAGTGAGTCCAGAGAGTGCACTGGCACCACTGGGGATGCACTGCAGTGAGTCCAGAGAGTGCACTGGCACCACTGGGGATGCAGTGCAGTGAGTCCAGAGAGTGCACTGGCACCACTGGGGATGCACTGCAGTGAGTCCAGAGAGTGCACTGGCACCACTGGGGATGCAGTGCAGTGAGTCCAGAGAGTGCACTGGCACCACTGGGGATGCACTGCAGTGAGTCCAGAGAGTGCACTGGCACCACTGGGGATGCAGTGCAGTGAGTCCAGAGAGTGCACTGGCACCACTGGGGATGCAGTGCAGTGAGTCCAGAGAGTGCACTGGCACCACTGGGGATGCAGTGCAGTGAGTCCAGAGAGTGCACTGGCACCACTGGGGATGCACTGCAGTGACTCCAGAGAGTGCACTGGCACCACTGGGGATGCACTGCAGTGAGTCCAGAGAGTGCACTGGCACCACTGGGGATGCAGTGCAGTGAGTCCAGAGAGTGCACTGGCACCACTGGGGATGCACTGCAGTGAGTCCAGAGAGTGCACTGGCACCACTGGGGATGCACTGCAGTGAGTCCAGAGAGTGCACTGGCACCACTGGGGATGCAGTGCAGTGAGTCCAGAGAGTGCACTGGCACCACTGGGGATGCACTGCAGTGAGTCCAGAGAGTGCACTGGCACCACTGGGGATGCAGTGCAGTGACTCCAGAGAGTGCACTGGCACCACTGGGGATGCACTGCAGTGAGTCCAGAGAGTGCACTGGCACCACTGGGGATGCAGTGCAGTGAGTCCAGAGAGTGCACTGGCACCACTGGGGATGCACTGCAGTGAGTCCAGAGAGTGCACTGGCACCACTGGGGATGCACTGCAGTGAGTCCAGAGAGTGCACTGGCACCACTGGGGATGCACTGCAGTGAGTCCAGAGAGTGCACTGGCACCACTGGGGATGCAGTGCAGTGAGTCCAGAGAGTGCACTGGCACCACTGGGGATGCAGCGCAGTGAGTCCAGAGAGTGCACTGGCACCACTGGGGATGCAGTGCAGTGAGTCCAGAGAGTGCACTGGCACCACTGGGGATGCAGTGCAGTGAGTCCAGAGAGTGCACTGGCACCACTGGGGATGCACTGCAGTGAGTCCAGAGAGTGCACTGGCACCACTGGGGATGCACTGCAGTGAGTCCAGAGAGTGCACTGGCACCACTGGGGATGCAGGGCAGTGAGTCCAGAGAGTGCACTGGCACCACTGGGGATGCAGTGCAGTGAGTCCAGAGAGTGCACTGGCACCACTGGGGATGCAGTGCAGTGACTCCAGAGAGTGCACTGGCACCACTGGGGATGCAGGGCAGTGAGTCCAGAGAGTGCACTGGCACCAGTGGGGATGCACTGCAGTGAGTCCAGAGAGTGCACTGGCACCACTGGGGATGCAGTGCAGTGAGTCCAGAGAGTGCACTGGCACCACTGGGGATGCAGTGCAGTGAGTCCAGAGAGTGCACTGGCACCACTGGGGATGCAGGGCAGTGAGTCAGAGAGTGCACTGGCACCACTGGGGATGCACTGCAGTGAGTCCAGAGAGTGCACTGGCACCACTGGGGATGCAGTGCAGTGAGTCCAGAGAGTGCACTGGCACCACTGGGGATGCAGTGCAGTGACTCCAGAGAGTGCACTGGCACCACTGGGGATGCAGTGCAGTGAGTCCAGAGAGTGCACTGGCACCACTGGGGATGCACTGCAGTGACTCCAGAGAGTGCACTGGCACCACTGGGGATGCACTGCAGTGAGTCCAGAGAGTGCACTGGCACCACTGGGGATGCAGTGCAGTGAGTCCAGAGAGTGCACTGGCACCACTGGGGATGCACTGCAGTGAGTCCAGAGAGTGCACTGGCACCAGTGGGGATGCAGTGCAGTGACTCCAGAGAGTGCACTGGCACCACTGGGGATGCACTGCAGTGAGTCCAGAGAGTGCACTGGCACCACTGGGGATGCACTGCAGTGAGTCCAGAGAGTGCACTGGCACCACGGGGATGCAGTGCAGTGAGTCCAGAGAGTGCACTGGCACCACTGGGGATGCAGGGCAGTGAGTCCAGAGAGTGACTGGCACCACTGGGGATGCAGTGCAGTGAGTCCAGAGAGTGCACTGGCACCACTGGGGATGCAGTGCAGTGAGTCCAGAGAGTGCACTGGCACCACTGGGGATGCAGTGCAGTGAGTCCAGAGAGTGCACTGGCACCACTGGGGATGCAGTGCAGTGAGTCCAGAGAGTGCACTGGCACCACTGGGGATGCAGCGCAGTGAGTCCAGAGAGTGCACTGGCACCACTGGGGATGCAGGGCAGTGAGTCCAGAGAGTGCACTGGCACCACTGGGGATGCACTGCAGTGAGTCCAGAGAGTGCACTGGCACCACTGGGGATGCAGTGCAGTGAGTCCAGAGAGTGCACTGGCACCACTGGGGATGCACAGCAGTGAGTCCAGAGAGTGCACTGGCACCACTGGGGATGCACTGCAGTGAGTCCAGAGAGTGCACTGGCACCACTGGGGATGCAGTGCAGTGAGTCCAGAGAGTGCACTGGCACCACTGGGGATGCACTGCAGTGAGTCCAGAGAGTGCACTGGCACCAGTGGGGATGCAGTGCAGTGAGTCCAGAGAGTGCACTGGCACCACTGGGGATGCACTGCAGTGAGTCCAGAGAGTGCACTGGCACCACTGGGGATGCAGTGCAGTGAGTCCAGAGAGTGCACTGGCACCACTGGGGATGCAGTGCAGTGAGTCCAGAGAGTGCACTGGCACCACTGGGGATGCACTGCAGTGACTCCAGAGAGTGCACTGGCACCACTGGGGATGCACTGCAGTGAGTCCAGAGAGTGCACTGGCACCACTGGGGATGCAGTGCAGTGAGTCCAGAGAGTGCACTGGCACCACTGGGGATGCACTGCAGTGAGTCCAGAGAGTGCACTGGCACCACTGGGGATGCACTGCAGTGAGTCCAGAGAGTGCACTGGCACCACTGGGGATGCAGTGCAGTGAGTCCAGAGAGTGCACTGGCACCACTGGGGATGCACTGCAGTGAGTCCAGAGAGTGCACTGGCACCAGTGGGGATGCAGTGCAGTGACTCCAGAGAGTGCACTGGCACCACTGGGGATGCACTGCAGTGAGTCCAGAGAGTGCACTGGCACCACTGGGGATGCACTGCAGTGAGTCCAGAGAGTGCACTGGCACCACTGGGGATGCACTGCAGTGAGTCCAGAGAGTGCACTGGCACCACTGGGGATGCACTGCAGTGAGTCCAGAGAGTGCACTGGCACCACTGGGGATGCAGTGCAGTGAGTCCAGAGAGTGCACTGGCACCACTGGGGATGCACTGCAGTGAGTCCAGAGAGTGCACTGGCACCACTGGGGATGCACTGCAGTGAGTCCAGAGAGTGCACTGGCACCACTGGGGATGCACTGCAGTGAGTCCAGAGAGTGCACTGGCACCACTGGGGATGCAGTGCAGTGAGTCCAGAGAGTGCACTGGCACCACTGGGGATGCAGTGCAGTGAGTCCAGAGAGTGCACTGGCACCACTGGGGATGCAGTGCAGTGAGTCCAGAGAGTGCACTGGCACCACTGGGGATGCAGTGCAGTGAGTCCAGAGAGTGCACTGGCACCACTGGGGATGCACTGCAGTGAGTCCAGAGAGTGCACTGGCACCACTGGGGATGCAGTGCAGTGAGTCCAGAGAGTGCACTGGCACCACTGGGGATGCAGTGCAGTGAGTCCAGAGAGTGCACTGGCACCACTGGGGATGCACAGCAGTGAGTCCAGAGAGTGCACTGGCACCACTGGGGATGCACTGCAGTGAGTCCAGAGAGTGCACTGGCACCACTGGGGATGCACAGCAGTGAGTCCAGAGAGTGCACTGGCACCACTGGGGATGCAGTGCAGTGAGTCCAGAGAGTGCACTGGCACCACTGGGGATGCACAGCAGTGAGTCCAGAGAGTGCACTGGCACCACTGGGGATGCAGTGCAGTGAGTCCAGAGAGTGCACTGGCACCACTGGGGATGCACAGCAGTGAGTCCAGAGAGTGCACTGGCACCACTGGGGATGCAGTGCAGTGAGTCCAGAGAGTGCACTGGCACCACTGGGGATGCAGTGCAGTGAGTCCAGAGAGTGCACTGGCACCACTGGGGATGCAGTGCAGTGAGTCCAGAGAGTGCACTGGCACCACTGGGGATGCACTGCAGTGACTCCAGAGAGTGCACTGGCACCACTGGGGATGCACTGCAGTGAGTCCAGAGAGTGCACTGGCACCACTGGGGATGCACTGCAGTGAGTCCAGAGAGTGCACTGGCACCACTGGGGATGCAGGGCAGTGAGTCCAGAGAGTGCACTGGCACCACTGGGGATGCAGTGCAGTGAGTCCAGAGAGTGCACTGGCACCACTGGGGATGCACTGCAGTGACTCCAGAGAGTGCACTGGCACCACTGGGGATGCACTGCAGTGAGTCCAGAGAGTGCACTGGCACCACTGGGGATGCAGTGCAGTGAGTCCAGAGAGTGCACTGGCACCACTGGGGATGCAGTGCAGTGAGTCCAGAGAGTGCACTGGCACCACTGGGGATGCAGTGCAGTGAGTCCAGAGAGTGCACTGGCACCACTGGGGATGCAGTGCAGTGACTCCAGAGAGTGCACTGGCACCACTGGGGATGCAGTGCAGTGAGTCCAGAGAGTGCACTGGCACCACTGGGGATGCAGGGCAGTGAGTCCAGAGAGTGCACTGGCACCCTTGGGGATGCACTGCAGTGAGTCGAGAGAGTGCACTGTCACCACTGGGGATGCAGTGCAGTGACTCCAGAGATTGCACTGGCACCACTGGGGATGCAGTGCACTGACTCCAGAGAGTGCACTGGCACCACGGGGGATGCAGGGCAGTGAGTGCAGAGAGTGCACTGGCACCAGTGGGGATGCACTGCAGTGAGTCCAGAGAGTGCAGCTGGCACCACTGGGGATGCAGTGCAGTGAGTCCAGAGAGTGCACTGGCACCACTGGGATGCAGTGCAGTGAGTCCAGAGAGTGCACTGGCACCACTGGGGATGCAGTGCAGTGAGTCCAGAGAGTGCACTGGCACCACTGGGGATGCAGTGCAGTGAGTCCAGAGAGTGCACTGGCACCACTGGGGATGCAGTGCAGTGAGTCCAGAGAGTGCACTGTCACCACTGGGGATGCACCCCAGTGACTCCAGAGAGTGCACTGGCACCACTGGGGATGCAGTGCAGTGAGTCCAGAGAGTGCACTGGCACCACTGGGGATGCAGGGCAGTGAGTCCAGAGAGTGCACTGGCACCACTTGGGGATGCACTGCAGTGAGTCGAGAGAGTGCACTGTCACCACTGGGGATGCAGTGCAGTGACTCCAGAGATTGCACTGGCACCACTGGGGATGCAGTGCAGTGAGTCCAGAGAGTGCACTGGCACCACTGGGGATGCAGGGCAGTGAGTCCAGAGAGTGCACTGGCACCACTGGGGATGCACTGCAGTGAGTCCAGAGAGTGCACTGGCACCACTGGGGATGCAGTGCAGTGAGTCCAGAGAGTGCACTGGCACCACTGGGGATGCAGTGCAGTGAGTCCAGAGAGTGCACTGGCACCACTGGGGATGCAGTGCAGTGAGTCCAGAGAGTGCACTGGCACCACTGGGGATGCAGTGCAGTGAGTCCAGAGAGTGCACTGGCACCACTGGGGATGCAGTGCAGTGAGTCCAGAGAGTGCACTGGCACCACTGGGGATGCAGTGCAGTGAGTGCAGAGAGTGCACTGGCACCACTGGGGATGCAGTGCAGTGAGTCCAGAGAGTGCACTGGCACCACTGGGGATGCAGTGCAGTGAGTCCAGAGAGTGCACTGGCACCACTGGGGATGCAGTGCAGTGACTCCAGAGAGTGCACTGGCACCACTGGGATGCACTGCAGTGAGTCCAGAGAGTGCACTGGCACCACGGGTGATGCACAGCAGTGAGTCCAGAGAGTGCACTGGCACCACTGGGAATGCAGTGCAGTGAGTCCAGAGAGTTCACTGGCACCAGTGGGGATGCACTGCTGTGAGTCCAGAGAGTGCACTGGCACCACTGGGGATGCAGTGCAGTGAGTCCAGAGAGTGCACTGGCACCACTGGGGATGCAGTGCAGTGAGTCCAGAGAGTGCACTGGCACCACTGGGGATGCAGTGCAGTGAGTCCAGAGAGTGCACTGGCACCACTGGGGATGCATTGCCTTGAGTCCAGAGAGTGCCCTGGCAACACTGGGTATGCACTACAGTGACTCCAGAGAGTGCACTGGCACCAGTGGGGATGCACTGCAGTGAGTCCAGAGAGTGCACTGGCACCACTGGGGATGCAGTGCAGTGAGTCCAGAGAGTGCACTGGCACCACTGGGAATGCACTGCAGTGAGTCCAGAGAGTGCACTGGCACCACTGGGGATGCACAGCAGTGAGTCCAGAGAGTGCACTGGCACCACTGGGAATGCAGTGCAGTGAGTCCAGAGAGTGCACTGGCACCACTGGGGATGCACAGCAGTGAGTCCAGAGAGTGCACTGGCACCACTGGGGATGCAGTGCAGTGAGTCCAGAGAGTGCACTGGCACCACTGGGGATGCAGTGCAGTGAGTCCAGAGAGTGCACTGGCACCACTGGGGATGCAGTGCCGTGAGTGCAGAGAGTGCACTGGCGCCACTGGAGATGCACTGCAGTGACTCCAGAGAGTGCACTAACACCACTGGGGATGCACTGCAGTGAGTCCAGAGAGTGCACTGGCACCACTGGGGATGCACTGCAGTGAGTCCAGAGAGTGCACTGGCACCACTGGGGATGCAGGGCAGTGAGTCCAGAGAGTGCACTGGCACCACTGGGGATGCAGTGCAGTGAGTCCAGAGAGTGCCCTGGCAACACTGGGTATGCACTACAGTGACTCCAGAGAGTGCACTGGCACCACTGGGGATGCACTGCAGTGAGTCCAGACAGTGCACTGGCACCACTGGGGATGCAGTGCAGTGAGTCCAGAGAGTGCACTGGCACCACTGGGGATGCAGTGCAGTGAGTCCAGAGAGTGCACTGTCACCACTGGGGATGCACCCCAGTGACTCCAGAGAGTGCACTGGCACCACTGGGGATGCAGTGCAGTGAGTCCAGAGAGTACACTGGCACCACTGGGGATGCAGGGCAGTGAGTCCAGAGAGTGCACTGGCACCCTTGGGGATGCACTGCAGTGAGTCGAGAGAGTGCACTGTCACCACTGGGGATGCAGTGCAGTGACTCCAGAGATTGCACTGGCACCCCTGGGGATGCAGTGCACTGACTCCAGAGAGTGCACTGGCACCACGGGGGATGCAGGGCAGTGAGTGCAGAGAGTGCACTGGCACCAGTGGGGATGCACTGCAGTGAGTCCAGAGAGAGAGCTGGCACCACTGGGGATTCAGTGCAGTGAGTCCAGAGAGTGCACTGGCACCACTTGGGATGCAGTGCAGTGAGTCCAGAGAGTGCACTGGCACCACTGGGGATGCAGTGCAGTGAGTCTAGAGAGTGCACTGGCACCACTGGGGATGCAGTGCAGTGAGTCCAGAGAGTGCACTGGCACCACTGGGGATGCAGTGCAGTGACTCCAGAGAGTGCACTGTCACCACTGGGGATGCACCCCGGTGACTCCAGAGAGTGCACTGGCACCACTGGGGATGCAGTGCAGTGAGTCCAGAGAGTTCACTGGCACCACTGGGGATGCAGGGCAGTGAGTCCAGAGAGTGCACTGGCACCCTTGGGGATGCACTGCAGTGAGTCGAGAGAGTGCACTGTCACCACTGGGGATGCAGTGCAGTGACTCCAGAGATTGCACTGGCACCACTGGGGATGCAGTGCAGTGAGTCCAGAGAGTGCACTGGCACCAGTGGGGATGCACTGCAGTGAGTCCAGAGAGAGAGCTGGCACCACTGGGGATGCAGTGCAGTGAGTCCAGAGAGTGCACTGGCACCAGTGGGGATGCAGTGCAGTGACTCCAGAGAGTGCACTGGCACCACTGGGGATGCAGTGCAGTGAGTGCAGAGAGTGCACTGGCACCAGTGGGGATGCAGTGCAGTGACTCCAGAGAGTGCACTGGCACCACGTGCAGGGGGATTCAGTGCAGTGAGTCCAGAGAGTGCACTGGCACCACTGGGGATGCAGTGCACTGACTCCAGAGAGTGCACTGGCACCACTGGGGATGCAGGGCAGTGAGTGCAGAGAGTGCACTGGCACCAGTGGGGATGCACTGCAGTGAGTCCAGAGAGAGAGCTGGCACCACAGGGGATTCAGTGCAGTGAGTCCAGAGAGTGCACTGGCACCACTGGGGATGCAGTGCAGTGACTCCAGAGAGTGCACTGGCACCACTGGGGATGCAGTGCAGTGAGTCCAGAGAGTGCACTGGCACCACTGGGGATTCAGTGCAGTGAGTCCAGAGAGTGCACTGGCACCACTGGGGATGCAATGCCTTGAGTCCAGAGAGTGCCCTGGCAACACTGGGTATGCACTACAGTGACTCCAGAGAGTGCACTGGCACCACGGGGATGCACTGCAGTGAGTCCAGAGAGTGCACTGGCACCACTGGGATGCAGTGCAGTGAGTCCAGAGAGTGCACTGGCACCACTGGGGATGCACTGCTGTGAGTCCAGAGAGTGCACTGGCACCACTGGGGATGCACTGCAGTGAGTCCAGAGAGTGCACTGGCACCACTGGGGATGCAGTGCAGTGAGTCCAGAGAGTGCACTGGCACCACTGGGGATGCAGTGCAGTGAGTCCAGAGAGTGCACTGGCACCACTGGGGATGCAGTGCAGTGAGTCCAGAGAGTGCACTGGCACCACTGGGGATGCAGTGCAGTGAGTCCAGAGAGTGCACTGGCACCACTGGGGATGCATTGCAGTGAGTCCAGAGAGTGCACTGGCAACACTGGGGATGCACTGCAGTGACTCCAGAGAGTGCACTGGCACCAGTGGGGATGCACTGCAGTGAGTCCAGAGAGTGCACTGGCACCACTGGGGATGCAGTGCAGTGAGTCCAGAGAGTGCACTGGCACCACTGGGGATGCACTGCAGTGAGTCCAGAGAGTGCACTGGCACCACTGGGGATGCAGTGCAGTGAGTCCAGAGAGTGCACTGGCACCACTGGGGATGCAGTGCAGTGAGTCCAGAGAGTGCACTGGCACCACTGGGGATGCAGTGCAGTGAGTCCAGAGAGTGCACTGGCACCACTGGGGATGCAGTGCAGTGAGTCCAGAGAGTGCACTGGCACCACTGGGGATGCAGGGCAGTGAGTCCAGAGAGTGCACTGGCACCACTGGGGATGCACTGCAGTGAGTCCAGAGAGTGCACTGGCACCACTGGGGATGCAGTGCAGTGAGTCCAGAGAGTGCACTGGCACCACTGGGGATGCAGTGCAGTGAGTCCAGAGAGTGCACTGGCACCACTGGGGATGCAGTGCAGTGAGTCCAGAGAGTGCACTGGCACCACTGGGGATGCAGTGCAGTGAGTCCAGAGAGTGCACTGGCACCACTGGGGATGCAGGGCAGTGAGTCCAGAGAGTGCACTGGCACCAGTGGGGATGCACTGCAGTGAGTCCAGAGAGTGCACTGGCACCACTGGGGATGCAGTGCAGTGAGTCCAGAGAGTGCACTGGCACCACTGGGGATGCACTGCAGTGAGTCCAGAGAGTGCACTGGCACCACTGGGATGCAGGGCAGTGAGTCCAGAGAGTGCACTGGCACCACTGGGGATGCAGTGCAGTGACTCCAGAGAGTGCACTGGCACCACTGGGGATGCAGTGCAGTGAGTCCAGAGAGTGCACTGGCACCACTGGGGATGCACTGCAGTGAGTCCAGAGAGTGCACTGGCACCACTGGGGATGCAGTGCAGTGAGTCCAGAGAGTGCACTGGCACCACTGGGGATGCACTGCAGTGAGTCCAGAGAGTGCACTGGCACCACTGGGGATGCAGTGCAGTGAGTCCAGAGAGTGCACTGGCACCACTGGGGATGCAGTGCAGTGAGTCCAGAGAGTGCACTGGCACCACTGGGGATGCACTGCAGTGAGTCCAGAGAGTGCACTGGCACCACTGGGGATGCAGTGCAGTGACTCCAGAGAGTGCACTGGCACCACTGGGGATGCAGTGCAGTGAGTCCAGAGAGTGCACTGGCACCACTGGGGATGCAGGGCAGTGAGTCCAGAGAGTGCACTGGCACCACTTAGGGATGCACTGCAGTGAGTCGAGAGAGTGCACTGGCACCACTGGGGATGCAGTGCAGTGACTCCAGAGAGTGCACTGGCACCACTGGGGATGCAGTGCACTGACTCCAGAGAGTGCACTGGCACCACTGGGGATGCAGGGCAGTGAGTCCAGAGAGTGCACTGGCACCAGTGGGGATGCACTGCAGTGAGTCCAGAGAGTGCAGCTGGCACCACTGGGGATGCAGTGCAGTGAGTCCAGAGAGTGCACTGGCACCACTGGGGATGCAGTGCAGTGAGTCCAGAGAGTGCACTGGCACCACTGGGGATGCAGCGCAGTGAGTCCAGAGAGTGCACTGGCACCACTGGGGATGCACTGCAGTGAGTCCAGAGAGTGCACTGGCACCACTGGGGATGCAGTGCAGTGAGTCCAGAGAGTGCACTGGCACCACTGGGGATGCAGTGCAGTGAGTCCAGAGAGTGCACTGGCACCACTGGGGATGCACTGCAGTGAGTCCAGAGAGTGCACTGGCACCACTGGGGATGCAGTGCAGTGAGTCCAGAGAGTGCACTGGCACCACTGGGGATGCACTGCAGTGAGTCCAGAGAGTGCACTGGCACCACTGGGGATGCAGTGCAGTGAGTCCAGAGAGTGCACTGGCACCACTGGGGATGCACTGCAGTGAGTCCAGAGAGTGCACTGGCACCACTGGGGATGCAGTGCAGTGAGTCCAGAGAGTGCACTGGCACCACTGGGGATGCAGTGCAGTGAGTCCAGAGAGTGCACTGGCACCACTGGGGATGCACTGCAGTGACTCCAGAGAGTGCACTGGCACCACTGGGGATGCACTGCAGTGAGTCCAGAGAGTGCACTGGCACCACTGGGGATGCAGTGCAGTGAGTCCAGAGAGTGCACTGGGCACCACTGGGGATGCACTGCAGTGAGTCCAGAGAGTGCACTGGCACCACTGGGGATGCAGTGCAGTGAGTCCAGAGAGTGCACTGGCACCACTGGGGATGCAGTGCAGTGAGTCCAGAGAGTGCACTGGCACCACTGGGGATGCAGTGCAGTGAGTCCAGAGAGTGCACTGGCACCACTGGGGATGCACTGCAGTGAGTCCAGAGAGTGCACTGGCACCACTGGGGATGCAGTGCAGTGAGTCCAGAGAGTGCACTGGCACCACTGGGGATGCAGTGCAGTGAGTCCAGAGAGTGCACTGGCACCACTGGGGATGCAGTGCAGTGAGTCCAGAGAGTGCACTGGCACCACTGGGGATGCACTGCAGTGAGTCCAGAGAGTGCACTGGCACCACTGGGGATGCACTGCAGTGAGTCCAGAGAGTGCACTGGCACCACTGGGGATGCAGTGCAGTGAGTCCAGAGAGTGCACTGGCACCACTGGGGATGCACTGCAGTGAGTCCAGAGAGTGCACTGGCACCACTGGGGATGCAGTGCAGTGAGTCCAGAGAGTGCACTGGCACCACTGGGGATGCAGTGCAGTGAGTCCAGAGAGTGCACTGGCACCACTGGGGATGCAGTGCAGTGAGTCCAGAGAGTGCACTGGCACCACTGGGGATGCACTGCAGTGAGTCCAGAGAGTGCACTGGCACCACTGGGGATGCAGTGCAGTGAGTCCAGAGAGTGCACTGGCACCACTGGGGATGCACTGCAGTGAGTCCAGAGAGTGCACTGGCACCACTGGGGATGCACTGCAGTGAGTCCAGAGAGTGCACTGGCACCACTGGGGATGCACTGCAGTGAGTCCAGAGAGTGCACTGGCACCACTGGGGATGCACTGCAGTGAGTCCAGAGAGTGCACTGGCACCACTGGGGATGCACTGCAGTGAGTCCAGAGAGTGCACTGGCACCACTGGGGATGCACTGCAGTGAGTCCAGAGAGTGCACTGGCACCACTGGGGATGCACTGCAGTGAGTCCAGAGAGTGCACTGGCACCACTGGGGATGCAGTGCAGTGAGTCCAGAGAGTGCACTGGCACCACTGGGGATGCAGTGCAGTGAGTCCAGAGAGTGCACTGGCACCACTGGGGATGCACTGCAGTGAGTCCAGAGAGTGCACTGGCACCACTGGGGATGCAGTGCAGTGAGTCCAGAGAGTGCACTGGCACCACTGGGGATGCAGTGCAGTGAGTCCAGAGAGTGCACTGGCACCACTGGGGATGCAGTGCAGTGAGTCCAGAGAGTGCACTGGCACCACTGGGGATGCAGTGCAGTGAGTCCAGAGAGTGCACTGGCACCACTGGGGATGCAGTGCAGTGAGTCCAGAGAGTGCACTGGCACCACTGGGGATGCACTGCAGTGAGTCCAGAGAGTGCACTGGCACCACTGGGGATGCACTGCAGTGAGTCCAGAGAGTGCACTGGCACCACTGGGGATGCAGTGCAGTGAGTCCAGAGAGTGCACTGGCACCACTGGGGATGCAAGTGCAGTGAGTCCAGAGAGTGCACTGGCACCACTGGGGATGCAGTGCAGTGAGTCCAGAGAGTGCACTGGCACCACTGGGGATGCAGTGCAGTGAGTCCAGAGAGTGCACTGGCACCACTGGGGATGCACAGCAGTGAGTCCAGAGAGTGCACTGGCACCACTGGGGATGCACTGCAGTGAGTCCAGAGAGTGCACTGGCACCACTGGGGATGCAGTGCAGTGAGTCCAGAGAGTGCACTGGCACCACTGGGGATGCAGTGCAGTGAGTCCAGAGAGTGCACTGGCACCACTGGGGATGCAGTGCAGTGAGTCCAGAGAGTGCACTGGCACCACTGGGGATGCACTGCAGTGAGTCCAGAGAGTGCACTGGCACCACTGGGGATGCAGTGCAGTGAGTCCAGAGAGTGCACTGGCACCACTGGGGATGCAGTGCAGTGAGTCCAGAGAGTGCACTGGCACCACTGGGGATGCACTGCAGTGAGTCCAGAGAGTGCACTGGCACCACTGGGGATGCAGTGCAGTGAGTCCAGAGAGTGCACTGGCACCACTGGGGATGCAGTGCAGTGAGTCCAGAGAGTGCACTGGCACCACTGGGGATGCACAGCAGTGAGTCCAGAGAGTGCACTGGCACCACTGGGGATGCAGTGCAGTGAGTCCAGAGAGTGCACTGGCACCACTGGGGATGCACTGCAGTGAGTCCAGAGAGTGCACTGGCACCACTGGGGATGCACTGCAGTGAGTCCAGAGAGTGCACTGGCACCACTGGGGATGCACTGCAGTGAGTCCAGAGAGTGCACTGGCACCACTGGGGATGCAGTGCAGTGACTCCAGAGAGTGCACTGGCACCACTGGGGATGCAGTGCAGTGAGTCCAGAGAGTGCACTGGCACCACTGGGGATGCAGTGCAGTGAGTCCAGAGAGTGCACTGGCACCACTGGGGATGCAGTGCAGTGAGTCCAGAGAGTGCACTGGCACCACTGGGGATGCAGTGCAGTGAGTCCAGAGAGTGCACTGGCACCACTGGGGATGCAGTGCAGTGAGTCCAGAGAGTGCACTGGCACCACTGGGGATGCAGTGCAGTGAGTCCAGAGAGTGCACTGGCACCACTGGGGATGCACAGCAGTGAGTCCAGAGAGTGCACTGGCACCACTGGGGATGCACTGCAGTGAGTCCAGAGAGTGCACTGGCACCACTGGGGATGCAGTGCAGTGAGTCCAGAGAGTGCACTGGCACCACTGGGGATGCACTGCAGTGAGTCCAGAGAGTGCACTGGCACCACTGGGGATGCAGTGCAGTGAGTCCAGAGAGTGCACTGGCACCACTGGGGATGCACTGCAGTGAGTCCAGAGAGTGCACTGGCACCACTGGGGATGCAGTGCAGTGAGTCCAGAGAGTGCACTGGCACCACTGGGGATGCAGTGCAGTGAGTCCAGAGAGTGCACTGGCACCACTGGGGATGCAGTGCAGTGAGTCCAGAGAGTGCACTGGCACCACTGGGGATGCACTGCAGTGAGTCCAGAGAGTGCACTGGCACCACTGGGGATGCAGTGCAGTGAGTCCAGAGAGTGCACTGGCACCACTGGGGATGCAGTGCAGTGAGTCCAGAGAGTGCACTGGCACCACTGGGGATGCAGTGCAGTGAGTCCAGAGAGTGCACTGGCACCACTGGGGATGCACTGCAGTGAGTCCAGAGAGTGCACTGGCACCACTGGGGATGCAGTGCAGTGAGTCCAGAGAGTGCACTGGCACCACTGGGGATGCACTGCAGTGAGTCCAGAGAGTGCACTGGCACCACTGGGGATGCAGTGCAGTGACTCCAGAGAGTGCACTGGCACCACTGGGGATGCACTGCAGTGAGTCCAGAGAGTGCACTGGCACCACTGGGGATGCACTGCAGTGAGTCCAGAGAGTGCACTGGCACCACTGGGGATGCACAGCAGTGAGTCCAGAGAGTGCACTGGCACCACTGGGGATGCACTGCAGTGAGTCCAGAGAGTGCACTGGCACCACTGGGGATGCAGTGCAGTGAGTCCAGAGAGTGCACTGGCACCACTGGGGATGCACTGCAGTGAGTCCAGAGAGTGCACTGGCACCACTGGGGATGCACTGCAGTGAGTCCAGAGAGTGCACTGGCACCACTGGGGATGCAGTGCAGTGAGTCCAGAGAGTGCACTGGCACCACTGGGGATGCACTGCAGTGAGTCCAGAGAGTGCACTGGCACCACTGGGGATGCAGTGCAGTGAGTCCAGAGAGTGCACTGGCACCACTGGGGATGCAGTGCAGTGAGTCCAGAGAGTGCACTGGCACCACTGGGGATGCAGGGCAGTGAGTCCAGAGAGTGCACTGGCACCACTGGGGATGCAGTGCAGTGAGTCCAGAGAGTGCACTGGCACCACTGGGGATGCAGTGCAGTGAGTCCAGAGAGTGCACTGGCACCACTGGGGATGCAGGGCAGTGAGTCCAGAGAGTGCACTGGCACCACTGGGGATGCACTGCAGTGAGTCCAGAGAGTGCACTGGCACCACTGGGGATGCAGTGCAGTGAGTCCAGAGAGTGCACTGGCACCACTGGGGATGCAGTGCAGTGACTCCAGAGAGTGCACTGGCACCACTGGGGATGCAGTGCAGTGAGTCCAGAGAGTGCACTGGCACCACTGGGGATGCAGTGCAGTGAGTCCAGAGAGTGCACTGGCACCACTGGGGATGCAGTGCAGTGAGTCCAGAGAGTGCACTGGCACCACTGGGATGCAGTGCAGTGACTCCAGAGAGTGCACTGGCACCACTGGGGATGCAGTGCAGTGAGTCCAGAGAGTGCACTGGCACCACTGGGGATGCACTGCAGTGAGTCCAGAGAGTGCACTGGCACCACTGGGGATGCAGGCCAGTGAGTCCAGAGAGTGCACTGGCACCACTGGGGATGCACTGCAGTGAGTCCAGAGAGTGCACTGGCACCACTGGGGATGCAGTGCAGTGAGTCCAGAGAGTGCACTGGCACCACTGGGGATGCAGTGCAGTGAGTCCAGAGAGTGCACTGGCACCACTGGGGATGCACTGCAGTGACTCCAGAGAGTGCACTGGCACCACTGGGGATGCACTGCAGTGAGTCCAGAGAGTGCACTGGCACCACTGGGGATGCAGTGCAGTGAGTCCAGAGAGTGCACTGGCACCACTGGGGATGCAGTGCAGTGAGTCCAGAGAGTGCACTGGCACCACTGGGGATGCAGTGCAGTGAGTCCAGAGAGTGCACTGGCACCACTGGGGATGCAGTGCAGTGAGTCCAGAGAGTGCACTGGCACCACTGGGGATGCAGTGCAGTGAGTCCAGAGAGTGCACTGGCACCACTGGGGATGCAGTGCAGTGAGTCCAGAGAGTGCACTGGCACCACTGGGGATGCACTGCAGTGAGTCCAGAGAGTGCACTGGCACCACTGGGGATGCAGTGCAGTGAGTCCAGAGAGTGCACTGGCACCACTGGGGATGCACTGCAGTGAGTCCAGAGAGTGCACTGGCACCACTGGGGATGCACCCCAGTGAGTCCAGAGAGTGCACTGGCACCACTGGGGATGCAGTGCAGTGAGTCCAGAGAGTGCACTGGCACCACTGGGGATGCAGGTGCAGTGAGTCCAGAGAGTGCACTGGCACCACTGGGGATGCACTGCAGTGAGTCCAGAGAGTGCACTGGCACCACTGGGGATGCAGTGCAGTGACTCCAGAGAGTGCACTGGCACCACTGGGGATGCACTGCAGTGAGTCCAGAGAGTGCACTGGCACCACTGGGGATGCAGTGCAGTGAGTCCAGAGAGTGCACTGGCACCACTGGGGATGCACTGCAGTGAGTCCAGAGAGTGCACTGGCACCACTGGGGATGCAGTGCAGTGAGTCCAGAGAGTGCACTGGCACCACTGGGGATGCAGTGCAGTGAGTCCAGAGAGTGCACTGGCACCACTGGGGATGCAGTGCAGTGAGTCCAGAGAGTGCACTGGCACCACTGGGGATGCACTGCAGTGACTCCAGAGAGTGCACTGGCACCACTGGGGATGCAGTGCAGTGAGTCCAGAGAGTGCACTGGCACCACTGGGGATGCAGTGCAGTGAGTCCAGAGAGTGCACTGGCACCACTGGGGATGCAGTGCAGTGAGTCCAGAGAGTGCACTGGCACCACTGGGGATGCACAGCAGTGAGTCCAGAGAGTGCACTGGCACCACTGGGGATGCAGTGCAGTGAGTCCAGAGAGTGCACTGGCACCACTGGGGATGCAGTGCAGTGAGTCCAGAGAGTGCACTGGCACCACTGGGGATGCACTGCAGTGAGTCCAGAGAGTGCACTGGCACCACTGGGATGCAGTGCAGTGAGTCCAGAGAGTGCACTGGCACCACTGGGGATGCACTGCAGTGAGTCCAGAGAGTGCACTGGCACCACTGGGGATGCAGTGCAGTGAGTCCAGAGAGTGCACTGGCACCACTGGGGATGCAGTGCAGTGAGTCCAGAGAGTGCACTGGCGCCATTGGGGATGCACTGCAGTGACTCCAGAGAGTGCACTGGCACCACTGGGGATGCAGTGCAGTGAGTCCAGAGAGTGCACTGGCACCACTGGGGATGCACTGCAGTGAGTCCAGAGAGTGCACTGGCACCACTGGGGATGCAGTGCAGTGAGTCCAGAGAGTGCACTGGCACCACTGGGGATGCACTGCAGTGAGTCCAGAGAGTGCACTGGCACCACTGGGGATGCAGTGCAGTGAGTCCAGAGAGTGCACTGGCACCACTGGGGATGCAGTGCAGTGAGTCCAGAGAGTGCACTGGCACCACTGGGGATGCACTGCAGTGAGTCCAGAGAGTGCACTGGCACCACTGGGGATGCAGTGCAGTGAGTCCAGAGAGTGCACTGGCACCACTGGGGATGCAGTGCAGTGAGTCCAGAGAGTGCACTGGCACCACTGGGGATGCAGTGCAGTGAGTCCAGAGAGTGCACTGGCACCACTGGGGATGCAGTGCAGTGAGTCCAGAGAGTGCACTGGCACCACTGGGGATGCAGTGCAGTGAGTCCAGAGAGTGCACTGGCACCACTGGGGATGCAGTGCAGTGAGTCCAGAGAGTGCACTGGCACCACTGGGGATGCAGTGCAGTGAGTCCAGAGAGTGCACTGGCACCACTGGGGATGCAGTGCAGTGAGTCCAGAGAGTGCACTGGCACCACTGGGGATGCACTGCAGTGAGTCCAGAGAGTGCACTGGCACCACTGGGGATGCACTGCAGTGAGTCCAGAGAGTGCACTGGCACCACTGGGGATGCACTGCAGTGAGTCCAGAGAGTGCACTGGCACCACTGGGGATGCAGTGCAGTGAGTCCAGAGAGTGCACTGGCACCACTGGGGATGCACTGCAGTGAGTCCAGAGAGTGCACTGGCACCACTGGGGATGCAGTGCAGTGAGTCCAGAGAGTGCACTGGCACCACTGGGGATGCACAGCAGTGAGTCCAGAGAGTGCACTGGCACCACTGGGGATGCACTGCAGTGAGTCCAGAGAGTGCACTGGCACCACTGGGGATGCACTGCAGTGAGTCCAGAGAGTGCACTGGCACCACTGGGGATGCAGTGCAGTGAGTCCAGAGAGTGCACTGGCACCACTGGGGATGCAGTGCAGTGAGTCCAGAGAGTGCACTGGCACCACTGGGGATGCACTGCAGTGAGTCCAGAGAGTGCACTGGCACCACTGGGGATGCAGTGCAGTGAGTCCAGAGAGTGCACTGGCACCACTGGGGATGCAGTGCAGTGAGTCCAGAGAGTGCACTGGCACCACTGGGGATGCACTGCAGTGAGTCCAGAGAGTGCACTGGCACCACTGGGGATGCAGTGCAGTGAGTCCAGAGAGTGCACTGGCACCACTGGGGATGCACTGCAGTGAGTCCAGAGAGTGCACTGGCACCACTGGGGATGCAGTGCAGTGAGTCCAGAGAGTGCACTGGCACCACTGGGGATGCAGTGCAGTGAGTCCAGAGAGTGCACTGGCACCACTGGGGATGCACTGCAGTGAGTCCAGAGAGTGCACTGGCACCACTGGGGATGCAGTGCAGTGAGTCCAGAGAGTGCACTGGCACCACTGGGGATGCACTGCAGTGAGTCCAGAGAGTGCACTGGCACCACTGGGGATGCACTGCAGTGAGTCCAGAGAGTGCACTGGCACCACTGGGGATGCACTGCAGTGAGTCCAGAGAGTGCACTGGCACCACTGGGGATGCAGTGCAGTGAGTCCAGAGAGTGCACTGGCACCACTGGGGATGCAGTGCAGTGAGTCCAGAGAGTGCACTGGCACCACTGGGGATGCAGTGCAGTGAGTCCAGAGAGTGCACTGGCACCACTGGGGATGCAGTGCAGTGAGTCCAGAGAGTGCACTGGCACCACTGGGGATGCACTGCAGTGAGTCCAGAGAGTGCACTGGCACCACTGGGGATGCACTGCAGTGAGTCCAGAGAGTGCACTGGCACCACTGGGGATGCAGTGCAGTGAGTCCAGAGAGTGCACTGGCACCACTGGGATGCAGTGCAGTGACTCCAGAGAGTGCACTGGCACCACTGGGGATGCAGGGCAGTGAGTGCAGAGAGTGCACTGGCACCACTGGGGATGCACTGCAGTGAGTCCAGAGAGTGCACTGGCACCACTGGGGATGCAGTGCAGTGACTCCAGAGAGTGCACTGGCACCACTGGGGATGCAGTGCAGTGAGTCCAGAGAGTGCACTGGCACCACTGGGGATGCAGTGCAGTGAGTCCAGAGAGTGCACTGGCACCACTGGGGATGCAGTGCAGTGAGTCCAGAGAGTGCACTGGCACCACTGGGGATGCAGTGCAGTGACTCCAGAGAGTGCACTGTCACCACTGGGGATGCACCCCAGTGACTCCAGAGAGTGCACTGGCACCACTGGGGATGCAGTGCAGTGAGTCCAGAGAGTGCACTGGCACCACTGGGGATGCAGTGCAGTGAGTCCAGAGAGTGCACTGGCACCCTTGGGGATGCACTGCAGTGAGTCGAGAGAGTGCACTGTCACCACTGGGGATGCAGTGCAGTGACTCCAGAGATTGCACTGGCACCACTGGGGATGCAGTGCAGTGAGTCCAGAGAGTGCACTGGCACCACTGGGGATGCAGGGCAGTGAGTGCAGAGAGTGCACTGGCACCAGTGGGGATGCACTGCAGTGACTCCAGAGAGAGAGCTGGCACCACTGGGGATGCAGTGCAGTGAGTCCAGAGAGTGCACTGGCACCAGTCGGGATGCAGTGCAGTGAGTCCAGAGAGTGCACTGGCACCACTGGGGATGCAGTGCAGTGAGTCCAGAGAGTGCACTGGCACCACTGGGGATGCACTGCAGTGAGTCCAGAGAGTGCACTGGCACCACTGGGGATGCAGTGCAGTGAGTCCAGAGAGTGCACTGGCACCACTGGGGATGCAGTGCAGTGAGTCCAGAGAGTGCACTGGCACCACTGGGGATGCAGTGCAGTGAGTCCAGAGAGTGCACTGGCACCACTGGGGATGCACTGCAGTGAGTCCAGAGAGTGCACTGGCACCACTGTGGATGCAGTGCCGTGAGTCCAGAGAGTGCACTGGCACCACTGGGGATGCACTGCAGTGAGTCCAGAGAGTGCACTGGCACCACTGGGGATGCAGTGCAGTGAGTCCAGAGAGTGCACTGGCACCACTGGGGATGCAGTGCAGTGACTCCAGAGAGTGCACTGGCACCACTGGGGATGCACTGCAGTGACTCCAGAGAGTGCACTGGCACCACTGGGGATGCACAGCAGTGAGTCCAGAGAGTGCACTGGCACCACTGGGAATGCAGTGCAGTGAGTCCAGAGAGTGCACTGGCACCACTGGGGATGCACTGCAGTGAGTCCAGAGAGGGCACTGGCACCACTGGGGATGCACTGCAGTGAGTCCAGAGAGTGCACTGGCACCACTGGGGATGCAGTGCAGTGAGTCCAGAGAGTGTACTGGCACCACTGGGGATGCAGTGCAGTGAGTCCAGAGAGTGCACTGGCACCACTGGGGATGCAGTGCAGTGAGTCCAGAGAGTGCACTGGGACCACTGGGGATGCATTGCCTTGAGTCCAGAGAGTGCCCTGGCAACACTGGGTATGCACTACAGTGACTCCAGAGAGTGCACTGGCACCAGTGGGGATGCACTGCAGTGAGTCCAGAGAGTGCACTGGCACCACTGGGGATGCAGTGCAGTGAGTCCAGAGAGTGCACTGGCACCACTGGGAATGCACTGCAGTGAGTCCAGAGAGTGCACTGGCACCACTGGGGATGCACAGCAGTGAGTCCAGAGAGTGCACTGGCACCACTGGGGATGCACTGCAGTGAGTCCAGAGAGTGCACTGGCACCACTGGGGATGCAGTGCAGTGAGTCCAGAGAGTGCACTGGCACCACTGGGGATGCACTGCAGTGAGTCCAGAGAGTGCACTGGCACCACTGGGGATGCAGTGCAGTGAGTCCAGAGAGTGCACTGGCACCACTGGGGCATGCAGTGACTCTAAAGAGTGACTAGCACACCACTGGAGATGAGAGTGCACTGTACTGGGGATGCACTGCAGTGAGTCCAGAGAGTGCACTGGCACCACGGGTGATGCACAGCAGTGAGTCCAGAGAGTGCACTGGCACCGCTGGGAATGCAGTGCAGTGAGTCCAGAGAGTTCACTGGCACCAGTGGGGATGCACTGCTGTGAGTCCAGAGAGGGCACTGGCACCACTGGGGATGCACTGCAGTGAGTCCAGAGAGTGCACTGGCACCACTGGGGATGCAGTGCAGTGAGTCCAGAGAGTGTACTGGCACCACTGGGGATGCAGTGCAGTGAGTCCAGAGAGTGCACTGGCACCACTGGGGATGCAGTGCAGTGAGTCCAGAGAGTGCACTGGGACCACTGGGGATGCATTGCCTTGAGTCCAGAGAGTGCCCTGGCAACACTGGGTATGCACTACAGTGACTCCAGAGAGTGCACTGGCACCAGTGGGGATGCACTGCAGTGAGTCCAGAGAGTGCACTGGCACCACTGGGGATGCAGTGCAGTGAGTCCAGAGAGTGCACTGGCACCACTGGGAATGCACTGCAGTGAGTCCAGAGAGTGCACTGGCACCACTGGGGATGCACAGCAGTGAGTCCAGAGAGTGCACTGGCACCACTGGGGATGCAGTGCAGTGAGTCCAGAGAGTGCACTGGCACCACTGGGGATGCACAGCAGTGAGTCCAGAGAGTGCACTGGCACCACTGGGGATGCAGTGCAGTGAGTCCAGAGAGTGCACTGGCACCACTGGGGATGCAGTGCAGTGAGTCCAGAGAGTGCACTGGCACCACTGGGGATGCAGTGCCGTGAGTCCAGAGAGTGCACTGGCACCACTGGAGATGCACTGCAGTGACTCCAGAGAGTGCACTGGCACCACTGGGGATGCACTGCAGTGAGTCCAGAGAGTGCACTGGCACCACTGGGGATGCAGTGCAGTGAGTCCAGAGAGTGCACTGGCACCACTGGGGATGCAGTGCAGTGAGTCCAGAGAGTGCCCTGGCACCACTGGGGATGCACTGCAGTGACTCCAGAGAGTGCACTGGCACCACTGGGGATGCACTGCAGTGAGTCCAGAGAGTGCACTGGCACCACTGGGGATGCAGTGCAGTGAGTCCAGAGAGTGCACTGGCACCACTGGGGATGCAGTGCAGTGAGTCCAGAGAGTGCACTGGCACCACTGGGGATGCAGTGCAGTGAGTCCAGAGAGTGCACTGGCACCACTGGGGATGCAGTGCAGTGACTCCAGAGAGTGCACTGGCACCACTGGGGATGCAGTGCAGTGAGTCCAGAGAGTGCACTGGCACCACTGGGGATGCAGGGCAGTGAGTCCAGAGAGTGCACTGGCACCCTTGGGGATGCACTGCAGTGAGTCGAGAGAGTGCACTGTCACCACTGGGGATGCAGTGCAGTGAGTCCAGAGATTGCACTGGCACCACTGGGGATGCAGTGCAGTGACTCCAGAGAGTGCACTGGCACCACTGGGGATGCAGGGCAGTGAGTCCAGAGAGTGCACTGGCACCACTGGGGATGCACTGCAGTGAGTCCAGAGAGTGCACTGGCACCACTGGGGATGCAGTGCAGTGAGTCCAGAGAGTGCACTGGCACCACTGGGGATGCACTGCAGTGAGTCCAGAGAGTGCACTGGCACCACTGGGGATGCACAGCAGTGAGTCCAGAGAGTGCACTGGCACCACTGGGATGCAGTGCAGTGAGTCCAGAGAGTGCACTGGCACCACTGGGGATGCACAGCAGTGAGTCCAGAGAGTGCACTGGCACCACTGGGGATGCAGTGCAGTGAGTCCAGAGAGTGCACTGGCACCACTGGGGATGCAGTGCAGTGAGTCCAGAGAGTGCACTGGCACCACTGGGGATGCAGTGCAGTGAGTCCAGAGAGTGCACTGGCACCACTGGGGATGCACTGCAGTGAGTCCAGAGAGTGCACTGGCACCACTGGGGATGCACTGCAGTGAGTCCAGAGAGTGCACTGGCACCACTGGGGATGCAGTGCAGTGAGTCCAGAGAGTGCACTGGCACCACTGGGGATGCAGTGCAGTGAGTCCAGAGAGTGCCCTGGCACCACTGGGTATGCACTGCAGTGACTCCAGAGAGTGCACTGGCACCACTGGGGATGCACTGCAGTGAGTCCAGAGAGTGCACTGGCACCACTGGGGATGCACTGCAGTGAGTCCAGAGAGTGCACTGGCACCACTGGGGATGCAGTGCAGTGAGTCCAGAGAGTGCACTGGCACCACTGGGGATGCAGTGCAGTGAGTCCAGAGAGTGCACTGGCACCACTGGGGATGCAGTGCAGTGAGTCCAGAGAGTGCACTGGCACCACTGGGGATGCAGTGCAGTGAGTCCAGAGAGTGCACTGGCACCACTGGGGATGCAGTGCAGTGAGTCCAGAGAGTGCACTGGCACCCTTGGGGATGCACTGCAGTGAGTCGAGAGAGTGCACTGTCACCACTGGGGATGCAGTGCAGTGAGTCCAGAGATTGCACTGGCACCCTGGGGATGCAGTGCACTGACTCCAGAGAGTGCACTGGCACCACTGGGGATGCAGGGCAGTGAGTCCAGAGAGTGCACTGGCACCAGTGGGGATGCACTGCAGTGAGTCCCAGAGAGAGAGCTGGCACCACTGGGGATTCAGTGCAGTGAGTCCAGAGAGTGCACTGGCACCACTGGGATGCAGTGCAGTGAGTCCAGAGAGTGCACTGGCACCACTGGGGATGCAGTGCAGTGAGTCCAGAGAGTGCACTGGCACCACTGGGGATGCAGTGCAGTGAGTCCAGAGAGTGCACTGGCACCACTGGGGATGCAGTGCAGTGACTCCAGAGAGTGCACTGTCACCACTGGGGATGCACCCCAGTGACTCCAGAGAGTGCACTGGCACCACTGGGGATGCAGTGCAGTGAGTCCAGAGAGTGCACTGGCACCACTGGGGATGCAGGGCAGTGAGTCCAGAGAGTGCACTGGCACCCTTGGGGATGCACTGCAGTGAGTCGAGAGAGTGCACTGTCACCACTGGGGATGCAGTGCAGTGACTCCAGAGATTGCACTGGCACCACTGGGGATGCAGTGCAGTGAGTCCAGAGAGTGCACTGGCACCAGTGGGGATGCACTGCAGTGAGTCCAGAGAGAGACTGGCACCACTGGGGATGCAGTGCAGTGAGTCCAGAGAGTGCACTGGCACCAGTGGGGATGCAGTGCAGTGACTCCAGAGAGTGCACTGGCACCACGGGGATGCAGGGCAGTGAGTCAGAGAGTGCACTGGCACCAGTGGGGATGCAGTGCACTGACTCCAGAGAGTGCACTGGCACCACTGGGGATGCAGGGCAGTGAGTCAGAGAGTGCACTGGCACCAGTGGGGATGCACTGCAGTGAGTCCAGAGAGTGCACTGGCACCACTGGGGATGCACTGCAGTGAGTCCAGAGAGTGCACTGGCACCACTGGGGATGCAGTGCAGTGAGTCCAGAGAGTGCACTGGCACCACTGGGGATGCAGTGCAGTGAGTCCAGAGAGTGCACTGGCACCACTGGGGATGCAGTGCAGTGAGTCCAGAGAGTGCACTGGCACCACTGGGGATGCACTGCAGTGAGTCCAGAGAGTGCACTGGCACCACTGGGGATGCAGTGCAGTGAGTCCAGAGAGTGCACTGGCACCACTGGGGATGCAGTGCAGTGAGTCCAGAGAGTGCACTGGCACCACTGGGGATGCAGTGCAGTGAGTCCAGAGAGTGCACTGGCACCACTGGGGATGCAGTGCAGTGAGTCCAGAGAGTGCACTGGCACCACTGGGGATGCAGTGCAGTGAGTCCAGAGAGTGCACTGGCACCACTGGGGATGCACTGCAGTGAGTCCAGAGAGTGCACTGGCACCACTGGGGATGCAGTGCAGTGAGTCCAGAGAGTGCACTGGCACCACTGGGGATGCACTGCAGTGAGTCCAGAGAGTGCACTGGCACCACTGGGGATGCAGTGCAGTGAGTCCAGAGAGTGCACTGGCACCACTGGGGATGCAGTGCAGTGAGTCCAGAGAGTGCACTGGCACCACTGGGGATGCAGTGCAGTGAGTCCAGAGAGTGCACTGGCACCACTGGGGATGCAGTGCAGTGAGTCCAGAGAGTGCACTGGCACCACTGGGGATGCACTGCAGTGAGTCCAGAGAGTGCACTGGCACCACTGGGGATGCAGTGCAGTGAGTCCAGAGAGTGCACTGGCACCACTGTGGATGCAGTGCAGTGAGTCCAGAGAGTGCACTGGCACCACTGGGGATGCACTGCAGTGACTCCAGAGAGTGCACTGGCACCACTGGGGATGCATTGCAGTGAGTCCAGAGAGTGCACTGGCACCACTGGGTATGCACTACAGTGAGTCCAGAGAGTGCACTGGCACCACTGGGGATGCACTGCAGTGAGTCCAGAGAGTGCACTGGCACCACTGGGGATGCAGTGCAGTGAGTCCAGAGAGTGCACTGGCACCACTGGGAATGCACTGCAGTGAGTCCAGAGAGTGCACTGGCACCACTGGGGATGCAGTGCAGTGAGTCCAGAGAGTGCACTGGCACCACTGGGGATGCACTGCAGTGAGTCCAGAGAGTGCACTGGCACCACTGGGGATGCACTGCAGTGACTCTAAAGAGTGCACTAGCACCACTGGAGATGCACTGTAGTGACTCCAGAGAGTGCACTGGCACCACTGGGGATGCACTGCAGTGAGTCCAGAGAGTGCACTGGCACCACGGGTGATGCACAGCAGTGAGTCCAGAGAGTGCACTGGCACCACTGGGGATGCAGTGCAGTGAGTCCAGAGAGTTCACTGGCACCAGTGGGGATGCACTGCAGTGAGTCCAGAGAGTGCACTGGCACCACTGGGGATGCAGTGCAGTGAGTCCAGAGAGTGCACTGGCACCACTGGGGATGCAGTGCAGTGAGTCCAGAGAGTGCACTGGCACCACTGGGGATGCACTGCAGTGAGTCCAGAGAGTGCACTGGCACCACTGGGGATGCAGTGCAGTGAGTCCAGAGAGTGCACTGGCACCACTGGGGATGCACAGCAGTGAGTCCAGAGAGTGCACTGGCACCACTGGGGATGCACAGCAGTGAGTCCAGAGAGTGCACTGGCACCACTGGGGATGCACTGCAGTGAGTCCAGAGAGTGCACTGGCACCACTGGGGATGCACTGCAGTGAGTCCAGAGAGTGCACTGGCACCACTGGGGATGCAGTGCAGTGAGTCCAGAGAGTGCACTGGCACCACTGGGGATGCACTGCAGTGAGTCCAGAGAGTGCACTGGCACCACTGGGGATGCAGTGCAGTGAGTCCAGAGAGTGCACTGGCACCACTGGGGATGCAGGGCAGTGAGTCCAGAGAGTGCACTGGCACCACTGGGGATGCACTGCAGTGACTCCTGAGAGTGCACTGGCACCACTGGGGATGCAGTGCAGTGAGTCCAGAGAGTGCACTGGCACCACTGGGGATGCAGTGCAGTGAGTCCAGAGAGTGCACTGGCACCACTGGGGATGCACAGCAGTGAGTCCAGAGAGTGCACTGGCACCACTGGGGATGCAGGGCAGTGAGTCCAGAGAGTGCACTGGCACCACTGGGGATGCACTGCAGTGAGTCCAGAGAGTGCACTGGCACCACTGGGGATGCACTGCAGTGAGTCCAGAGAGTGCACTGGCACCACTGGGGATGCACTGCAGTGAGTCCAGAGAGTGCACTGGCACCACTGGGGATGCAGTGCAGTGACTCCAGAGAGTGCACTGGCACCACTGGGGATGCAGTGCAGTGAGTCCAGAGAGTGCACTGGCACCACTGGGGATGCAGTGCAGTGAGTCCAGAGAGTGCACTGGCACCACTGGGGATGCAGCGCAGTGAGTCCAGAGAGTGCACTGGCACCACTGGGGATGCAGGGCAGTGAGTCCAGAGAGTGCACTGGCACCACTGGGGATGCAGTGCAGTGAGTCCAGAGAGTGCACTGGCACCACTGGGGATGCAGTGCAGTGAGTCCAGAGAGTGCACTGGCACCACTGGGGATGCACAGCAGTGAGTCCAGAGAGTGCACTGGCACCACTGGGGATGCACTGCAGTGAGTCCAGAGAGTGCACTGGCACCACTGGGGATGCAGTGCAGTGAGTGCAGAGAGTGCACTGGCACCACTGGGGATGCACTGCAGTGAGTCCAGAGAGTGCACTGGCACCACTGGGGATGCAGTGCAGTGAGTCCAGAGAGTGCACTGGCACCACTGGGGATGCACTGCAGTGAGTCCAGAGAGTGCACTGGCACCACTGGGGATGCAGTGCAGTGAGTCCAGAGAGTGCACTGGCACCACTGGGGATGCAGTGCAGTGAGTCCAGAGAGTGCACTGGCACCACTGGGGATGCAGTGCCGTGAGTCCAGAGAGTGCACTGGCACCACTGGGGATGCACTACAGTGACTCCAGAGAGTGCACTGGCACCACTGGGGATGCAGTGCAGTGAGTCCAGAGAGTGCACTGGCACCACTGGGGATGCAGTGCAGTGAGTCCAGAGAGTGCACTGGCACCACTGGGGATGCACTGCAGTGAGTCCAGAGAGTGCACTGGCACCACTGGGGATGCACTGCAGTGAGTCCAGAGAGTGCACTGGCACCACTGGGGATGCAGTGCAGTGAGTCCAGAGAGTGCACTGGCACCACTGGGGATGCACTGCAGTGAGTCCAGAGAGTGCACTGGCACCACTGGGGATGCAGTGCAGTGACTCCAGAGAGTGCACTGGCACCACTGGGGATGCACTGCAGTGAGTCCAGAGAGTGCACTGGCACCACTGGGGATGCACTGCAGTGAGTCCAGAGAGTGCACTGGCACCACTGGGGATGCACAGCAGTGAGTCCAGAGAGTGCACTGGCACCACTGGGGATGCACTGCAGTGAGTCCAGAGAGTGCACTGGCACCACTGGGGATGCAGTGCAGTGAGTCCAGAGAGTGCACTGGCACCACTGGGGATGCACTGCAGTGAGTCCAGAGAGTGCACTGGCACCACTGGGGATGCACTGCAGTGAGTCCAGAGAGTGCACTGGCACCACTGGGGATGCAGTGCAGTGAGTCCAGAGAGTGCACTGGCACCACTGGGGATGCACTGCAGTGAGTCCAGAGAGTGCACTGGCACCAGTGGGGATGCAGTGCAGTGAGTCCAGAGAGTGCACTGGCACCACTGGGGATGCAGCGCAGTGAGTCCAGAGAGTGCACTGGCACCACTGGGGATGCAGTGCAGTGACTCCAGAGAGTGCACTGGCACCACTGGGGATGCAGTGCAGTGAGTCCAGAGAGTGCACTGGCACCACTGGGGATGCACTGCAGTGAGTCCAGAGAGTGCACTGGCACCACTGGGATGCACTGCAGTGAGTCCAGAGAGTGCACTGGCACCACTGGGGATGCAGTGCAGTGACTCCAGAGAGTGCACTGGCACCACTGGGGATGCACTGCAGTGAGTCCAGAGAGTGCACTGGCACCACTGGGGATGCAGTGCAGTGAGTCCAGAGAGTGCACTGGCACCACTGGGATGCAGCGCAGTGAGTCCAGAGAGTGCACTGGCACCACTGGGGATGCAGTGCAGTGAGTCCAGAGAGTGCACTGGCACCACTGGGGATGCAGTGCAGTGAGTCCAGAGAGTGCACTGGCACCACTGGGGATGCACTGCAGTGAGTCCAGAGAGTGCACTGGCACCACTGGGGATGCACTGCAGTGAGTCCAGAGAGTGCACTGGCACCACTGGGGATGCAGGGCAGTGAGTCCAGAGAGTGCACTGGCACCACTGGGGATGCACTGCAGTGAGTCCAGAGAGTGCACTGTCACCACTGGGGATGCAGTGCAGTGACTCCAGAGAGTGCACTGGCACCACTGGGGATGCAGGGCAGTGAGTCCAGAGAGTGCACTGGCACCACTGGGGATGCAGTGCAGTGAGTCCAGAGAGTGCACTGGCACCACTGGGGATGCAGTGCAGTGAGTCCAGAGAGTGCACTGGCACCAGTGGGGATGCAGGGCAGTGACTCCAGAGAGTGCACTGGCACCACTGTGGATGCAGGGCAGTGAGTCCAGAGAGTGCACTGGCACCACTAGGGATGCAGTGCAGTGACTCCAGAGAGTGCACTGGCACCACTGGGGATGCAGTGCAGTGAGTGCAGAGAGTGCACTGGCACCAGTGGGGATGCAGTGCAGTGACTCCAGAGAGAGAGCTGGCACCACTGGGGATGCAGTGCAGTGAGTCCAGAGAGTGCACTGGCACCACTGGGGATGCACTGCAGTGACTCCAGAGAGTGCACTGGCACCACTGGGGATGCAGGCAGTGAGTGCAGAGAGTGCACTGGCACCACGGGGGATGCACTGCAGTGAGTCCAGAGAGTGCACTGGCACCACTGGGGATGCAGTGCAGTGAGTCCAGAGAGTGCACTGGCACCACTGGGGATGCATTGCCTTGAGTCCAGAGAGTGCCCTGGCAACACTGGGTATGCACTACAGTGACTCCAGAGAGTGCACTGGCACCAGTGGGGATGCACTGCAGTGAGTCCAGAGAGTGCACTGGCACCACTGGGGATGCAGTGCAGTGAGTCCAGAGAGTGCACTGGCACCACTGGGGATGCAGTGCAGTGAGTCCAGAGAGTGCACTGGCACCACTGGGATGCAGTGCAGTGAGTCCAGAGAGTGCACTGGCACCCTTGGGATGCATTGCAGTGAGTCCAGAGAGTGCACTGGCACCACTGGGGATGCAGTGCAGTGAGTCCAGAGAGTGCACTGGCACCACTGGGGATGCAGTGCAGTGAGTCCAGAGAGTGCACTGGCACCACTGGGGATGCACTGCAGTGAGTCCAGAGAGTGCCCTGGCACCACTGGGATGCAGTGCAGTGACTCCAGAGAGTGCCCTGGCACCACTGGGGATGCACTGCAGTGAGTCCAGAGAGTGCACTGGCACCACTGGGGATGCACCCCAGTGACTCCAGAGAGTGCACTGGCACCAGTGGGGATGCAGTGCAGTGAGTCCAGAGAGTGCACTGGCACCACTGGGGATGCAGGGCAGTGAGTCCAGAGAGTGCACTGGCACCACTGGGGATGCACTGCAGTGACTCCAGAGAGTGCACTGGACCACTGGGGATGCAGTGCAGTGAGTCCAGAGAGTGCACTGGCACCACTGGGGATGCAGTGCAGTGAGTCCAGAGAGTGCACTGGCACCACTGGGGATGCACAGCAGTGAGTCCAGAGAGTGCACTGGCACCACTGGGGATGCAGGGCAGTGAGTCCAGAGAGTGCACTGGCACCACTGGGGATGCACTGCAGTGAGTCCAGAGAGTGCACTGGCACCACTGGGGATGCACTGCAGTGAGTCCAGAGAGTGCACTGGCACCACTGGGGATGCACTGCAGTGAGTCCAGAGAGTGCACTGGCACCACTGGGGATGCAGTGCAGTGACTCCAGAGAGTGCACTGGCACCACTGGGGATGCAGTGCAGTGAGTCCAGAGAGTGCACTGGCACCACTGGGGATGCAGTGCAGTGAGTCCAGAGAGTGCACTGGCACCACTGGGGATGCAGCGCAGTGAGTCCAGAGAGTGCACTGGCACCACTGGGGTTGCAGGGCAGTGAGTCCAGAGAGTGCACTGGCACCACTGGGGATGCAGTGCAGTGAGTCCAGAGAGTGCACTGGCACCACTGGGGATGCAGTGCAGTGAGTCCAGAGAGTGCACTGGCACCACTGGGATGCACAGCAGTGAGTCCAGAGAGTGCACTGGCACCACTGGGGATGCACTGCAGTGAGTCCAGAGAGTGCACTGGCACCACTGGGGATGCAGTGCAGTGAGTCCAGAGAGTGCACTGGCACCACTGGGGATGCACTGCAGTGAGTCCAGAGAGTGCACTGGCACCAGTGGGGATGCAGTGCAGTGAGTCCAGAGAGTGCACTGGCACCACTGGGGATGCACTGCAGTGAGTCAGAGAGTGCACTGGCACCACTGGGGATGCAGTGCAGTGAGTCCAGAGAGTGCACTGGCACCACTGGGGATGCAGTGCAGTGAGTCCAGAGAGTGCACTGGCACCACTGGGGATGCAGTGCCGTGAGTCCAGAGAGTGCACTGGCACCACTGGGGATGCACTGCAGTGACTCCAGAGAGTGCACTGGCACCACTGGGGATGCAGTGCAGTGAGTCCAGAGAGTGCACTGGCACCACTGGGGATGCAGTGCAGTGAGTCCAGAGAGTGCACTGGCACCACTGGGGATGCACTGCAGTGAGTCCAGAGAGTGCACTGGCACCACTTGGAATGCACTGCAGTGAGTCCAGAGAGTGCACTGGCACCACTGGGGATGCAGTGCAGTGAGTCCAGAGAGTGCACTGGCACCACTGGGGATGCACTGCAGTGAGTCCAGAGAGTGCACTGGCACCAGTGGGGATGCAGTGCAGTGACTCCAGAGAGTGCACTGGCACCACTGGGGATGCACTGCAGTGAGTCCAGAGAGTGCACTGGCACCACTGGGGATGCACTGCAGTGAGTCCAGAGAGTGCACTGGCACCACGGGTGATGCACAGCAGTGAGTCCAGAGAGTGCACTGGCACCACTGGGGATGCACTGCAGTGAGTCCAGAGAGTGCACTGGCACCACTGGGGATGCAGTGCAGTGAGTCCAGAGAGTGCACTGGCACCACTGGGGATGCACTGCAGTGAGTCCAGAGAGTGCACTGGCACCACTGGGGATGCACTGCAGTGAGTCCAGAGAGTGCACTGGCACCACTGGGGATGCAGTGCAGTGAGTCCAGAGAGTGCACTGGCACCACTGGGGATGCACTGCAGTGAGTCCAGAGAGTGCACTGGCACCACTGGGGATGCAGTGCAGTGAGTCCAGAGAGTGCACTGGCACCACGGGGGATGCAGCGCAGTGAGTCCAGAGAGTGCACTGGCACCACTGGGGATGCAGTGCAGTGACTCCAGAGAGTGCACTGGCACCACTGGGGATGCACCCCAGTGAGTCCAGAGAGTGCACTGGCACCACTGGGGATGCACTGCAGTGAGTCCAGAGAGTGCACTGGCACCACTGGGGATGCACTGCAGTGAGTCCAGAGAGTGCACTGGCACCACTGGGGATGCAGTGCAGTGACTCCAGAGAGTGCACTGGCACCACTGGGGATGCACTGCAGTGAGTCCAGAGAGTGCACTGGCACCACTGGGGATGCAGTGCAGTGAGTCCAGAGAGTGCACTGGCACCACTGGGGATGCAGCGCAGTGAGTCCAGAGAGTGCACTGGCACCACTGGGGATGCAGTGCAGTGAGTCCAGAGAGTGCACTGGCACCACTGGGGATGCAGTGCAGTGAGTCCAGAGAGTGCACTGGCACCACTGGGGATGCACTGCAGTGAGTCCAGAGAGTGCACTGGCACCACTGGGGATGCACTGCAGTGAGTCCAGAGAGTGCACTGGCACCACTGGGGATGCAGGGCAGTGAGTCCAGAGAGTGCACTGGCACCACTGGGGATGCAGTGCAGTGAGTCCAGAGAGTGCACTGGCACCACTGGGGATGCAGTGCAGTGACTCCAGAGAGTGCACTGGCACCACTGGGGATGCAGGGCAGTGAGTCCAGAGAGTGCACTGGCACCACTGGGGATGCAGTGCAGTGAGTCCAGAGAGTGCACTGGCACCACTGGGGATGCAGTGCAGTGAGTCCAGAGAGTGCACTGGCACCACTGGGGATGCAGGGCAGTGACTCCAGAGAGTGCACTGGCACCACTGGGGATGCAGGGCAGTGAGTCCAGAGAGTGCACTGGCACCACTGGGGATGCAGTGCAGTGACTCCAGAGAGTGCACTGGCACCACTGGGGATGCAGTGCAGTGAGTCCAGAGAGTGCACTGGCACCAGTGGGATGCAGTGCAGTGACTCCAGAGAGTGACTGGCACCACTGGGGATGCAGTGCAGTGAGTCCAGAGAGTGCACTGGCACCACTGGGGATGCACTGCAGTGACTCCAGAGAGTGCACTGGCACCACTGGGGATGCAGGCAGTGAGTCCAGAGAGTGCACTGGCACCACTGGGGATGCACTGCAGTGAGTCCAGAGAGTGCACTGGCACCACTGGGGATTCAGTGCAGTGAGTCCAGAGAGTGCACTGGCACCACTGGGGATGCATTGCAGTGAGTCCAGAGAGTGCCCTGGCAACACTGGGTATGCACTACAGTGACTCCAGAGAGTGCACTGGCACCAGTGGGGATGCACTGCAGTGAGTCCAGAGAGTGCACTGGCACCACTGGGGATGCAGTGCAGTGAGTCCAGAGAGTGCACTGGCACACTGGGGATGCAGTGCAGTGAGTCCAGAGAGTGCACTGGCACCACTGGGATGCAGTGCAGTGAGTCCAGAGAGTGCACTGGCACCACTGGGGATGCACTGCAGTGAGTCCAGAGAGTGCACTGGCACCACTGGGGATGCAGTGCAGTGAGTCCAGAGAGTGCACTGGCACCACTGGGGATGCAGTGCAGTGAGTCCAGAGAGTGCACTGGCACCACTGGGGATGCACTGCAGTGAGTCCAGAGAGTGCACTGGCACCACTGGGGATGCAGTGCAGTGACTCCAGAGAGTGCCCTGGCACCACTGGGGATGCACTGCAGTGACTCCAGAGAGTGCACTGGCACCACTGGGGATGCACCCCAGTGACTCCAGAGAGTGCACTGGCACCACTGGGGATGCAGTGCAGTGAGTCCAGAGAGTGCACTGGCACCACTGGGGATGCAGGGCAGTGAGTCCAGAGAGTGCACTGGCACCACTGGGGATGCACTGCAGTGAGTCCAGAGAGTGCACTGTCACCACTGGGGATGCAGTGCAGTGACTCCAGAGAGTGCACTGGCACCACTGGGGATGCACTGCAGTGAGTCCAGAGAGTGCACTGGCACCACTGGGGATGCAGTGCAGTGAGTCCAGAGAGTGCACTGGCACCCTTGGGGATGCACTGCAGTGAGTCGAGAGAGTGCACTGTCACCACTGGGGATGCAGTGCAGTGACTCCAGAGATTGCACTGGCACCACTGGGGATGCACTGCAGTGAGTCCAGAGAGTGCACTGGCACCACGGGGGATGCAGGGCAGTGAGTGCAGAGAGTGCACTGGCACCAGTGGGGATGCACTGCAGTGACTCCAGAGAGAGAGCTGGCACCACTGGGGATGCAGTGCAGTGAGTCCAGAGAGTGCACTGGCACCAGTGGGATGCAGTGCAGTGAGTCCAGAGAGTGCACTGGCACCACGGGGGATGCAGCGCAGTGAGTCCAGAGAGTGCACTGGCACCACTGGGGATGCACAGCAGTGAGTCCAGAGAGTGCACTGGCACCACTGGGGATGCACTGCAGTGAGTCCAGAGAGTGCACTGGCACCACTGCGGATGCAGTGCAGTGAGTCCAGAGAGTGCACTGGCACCACTGGGGATGCACTGCAGTGAGTCCAGAGAGTGCACTGGCACCACTGGGGATGCAGTGCAGTGAGTCCAGAGAGTGCACTGGCACCACTGGGGATGCACTGCAGTGAGTCCAGAGAGTGCACTGGCACCACTGGGGATGCAGTGCAGTGAGTCCAGAGAGTGCACTGGCACCACTGTGGATGCAGTGCCGTGAGTCCAGAGAGTGCACTGGCACCACTGGAGATGCACTGCAGTGACTCCAGAGAGTGCACTAACACCACTGGGGATGCAGTGCAGTGAGTCCAGAGAGTGCACTGGCACCACTGGGGATGCACTGCAGTGAGTCCAGAGAGTGCACTGGCACCACTGGGGATGCACTGCTGTGAGTCCAGAGAGTGCACTGGCACCACTGGGGATGCAGTGCAGTGAGTCCAGAGAGTGCACTGGCACCACTGGGGATGCACTGCAGTGAGTCCAGAGAGTGCACTGGCACCACTGGGGATGCAGTGCAGTGAGTCCAGAGAGTGCACTGGCACCACTGGGGATGCAGTGCAGTGAGTCCAGAGAGTGCACTGGCACCACTGGGGATGCACTGCAGTGAGTCCAGAGAGTGCACTGGCACCACTGGGGATGCAGTGCAGTGAGTCCAGAGAGTGCACTGGCACCACTGGGGATGCAGTGCAGTGAGTCCAGAGAGTGCACTGGCACCACTGGGGATGCAGTGCAGTGAGTCCAGAGAGTGCACTGGCACCACTGGGGATGCAGTGCAGTGAGTCCAGAGAGTGCACTGGCACCACTGGGGATGCAGTGCAGTGAGTCCAGAGAGTGCACTGGCACCACTGGGGATGCAGTGCAGTGAGTCCAGAGAGTGCACTGGCACCACTGGGGATGCAGTGCAGTGAGTCCAGAGAGTGCACTGGCACCACTGGGGATGCAGTGCAGTGAGTCCAGAGAGTGCACTGGCACCACTGGGGATGCAGTGCAGTGAGTCCAGAGAGTGCACTGGCACCACTTGGGGATGCACTGCAGTGAGTCGAGAGAGTGCACTGGCACCACTGGGGATGCACTGCAGTGAGTCCAGAGAGTGCACTGGCACCACTGGGGATGCAGTGCAGTGAGTCCAGAGAGTGCACTGGCACCACTGGGGATGCACTGCAGTGAGTCCAGAGAGTGCACTGGCACCACTGGGGATGCAGTGCAGTGAGTCCAGAGAGTGCACTGGCACCACTGGGGATGCACAGCAGTGAGTCCAGAGAGTGCACTGGCACCACTGGGGATGCACTGCAGTGAGTCCAGAGAGTGCACTGGCACCACTGGGGATGCACTGCAGTGAGTCCAGAGAGTGCACTGGCACCACTGGGGATGCAGTGCAGTGAGTGCAGAGAGTGCACTGGCACCACTGGGGATGCAGTGCAGTGAGTCCAGAGAGTGCACTGGCACCACTGGGGATGCACTGCAGTGAGTCCAGAGAGTGCACTGGCACCACTGGGGATGCAGTGCAGTGAGTCCAGAGAGTGCACTGGCACCACTGGGGATGCAGTGCAGTGAGTCCAGAGAGTGCACTGGCACCACTGGGGATGCACTGCAGTGAGTCCAGAGAGTGCACTGGCACCACTGGGGATGCAGTGCAGTGAGTCCAGAGAGTGCACTGGCACCACTGGGGATGCACTGCAGTGACTCCAGAGAGTGCACTGGCACCACTGGGGATGCAGTGCAGTGAGTCCAGAGAGTGCACTGGCACCACTGGGGATGCAGTGCAGTGAGTCCAGAGAGTGCACTGGCACCACTGGGGATGCACAGCAGTGAGTCCAGAGAGTGCACTGGCACCACTGGGGATGCAGTGCAGTGAGTCCAGAGAGTGCACTGGCACCACTGGGGATGCACTGCAGTGAGTCCAGAGAGTGCACTGGCACCACTGGGGATGCACTGCAGTGAGTCCAGAGAGTGCACTGGCACCACTGGGGATGCAGTGCAGTGAGTCCAGAGAGTGCACTGGCACCACTGGGGATGCAGTGCAGTGAGTCCAGAGAGTGCACTGGCACCACTGGGGATGCAGTGCAGTGAGTCCAGAGAGTGCACTGGCACCACTGGGGATGCAGTGCAGTGAGTCCAGAGAGTGCACTGGCACCACTGGGGATGCACTGCAGTGAGTCCAGAGAGTGCACTGGCACCACTGGGGATGCACTGCAGTGAGTCCAGAGAGTGCACTGGCACCACTGGGGATGCAGTGCAGTGAGTCCAGAGAGTGCACTGGCACCACTGGGGATGCAGTGCAGTGAGTCCAGAGAGTGCACTGGCACCACTGGGGATGCAGTGCAGTGACTCCAGAGAGTGCACTGGCACCACTTGGGATGCAGTGCAGTGAGTCCAGAGAGTGCACTGGCACCACTGGGGATGCAGTGCAGTGAGTCCAGAGAGTGCACTGGCACCACTGGGGATGCAGTGCAGTGAGTCCAGAGAGTGCACTGGCACCACTGGGGATGCAGTGCAGTGACTCCAGAGAGTGCACTGTCACCACTGGGGATGCACCCCGGTGACTCCAGAGAGTGCACTGGCACCACTGGGGATGCAGTGCAGTGAGTCCAGAGAGTTCACTGGCACCACTGGGGATGCAGTGCAGTGAGTCCAGAGAGTGCACTGGCACCCTTGGGGATGCACTGCAGTGAGTCGAGAGAGTGCACTGTCACCACTGGGGATGCAGTGCAGTGACTCCAGAGATTGCACTGGCACCACTGGGGATGCAGTGCAGTGAGTCCAGAGAGTGCACTGGCACCACGGGGGATGCAGGGCAGTGAGTGCAGAGAGTGCACTGGCACCAGTGGGGATGCACTGCAGTGACTCCAGAGAGAGAGCTGGCACCACTGGGGATGCAGTGCAGTGAGTCCAGAGAGTGCACTGGCACCAGTCGGGATGCAGTGCAGTGAGTCCAGAGAGTGCACTGGCACCACGGGGGATGCAGTGCAGTGAGTCCAGAGAGTGCACTGGCACCACTGGGGATGCACTGCAGTGAGTCCAGAGAGTGCACTGGCACCACTGGGGATGCAGTGCAGTGAGTCCAGAGAGTGCACTGGCACCACTGGGGATGCAGTGCAGTGAGTCCAGAGAGTGCACTGGCACCACTGGGGATGCAGTGCAGTGAGTCCAGAGAGTGCACTGGCACCACTGGGGATGCACTGCAGTGAGTCCAGAGAGTGCACTGGCACCACTGGGGATGCAGTGCAGTGAGTCCAGAGAGTGCACTGGCACCACTGGGGATGCAGTGCAGTGAGTCCAGAGAGTGCACTGGCACCACTGGGGATGCAGTGCAGTGAGTCCAGAGAGTGCACTGGCACCACTGGGGATGCACTGCAGTGACTCCAGAGAGTGCACTGGCACCACTGGGGATGCAGTGCAGTGACTCCAGAGAGTGCACTGGCACCACGGGTGATGCACAGCAGTGAGTCCAGAGAGTGCACTGGCACCGCTGGGAATGCAGTGCAGTGAGTCCAGAGAGTTCACTGGCACCAGTGGGGATGCACTGCTGTGAGTCCAGAGAGGGCACTGGCACCACTGGGGATGCACTGCAGTGAGTCCAGAGAGTGCACTGGCACCACTGGGGATGCAGTGCAGTGAGTCCAGAGAGTGTACTGGCACCACTGGGGATGCAGTGCAGTGAGTCCAGAGAGTGCACTGGCACCACTGGGGATGCAGTGCAGTGAGTCCAGAGAGTGCACTGGGACCACTGGGGATGCATTGCCTTGAGTCCAGAGAGTGCCCTGGCAACACTGGGTATGCACTACAGTGACTCCAGAGAGTGCACTGGCACCAGTGGGGATGCACTGCAGTGAGTCCAGAGAGTGCACTGGCACCACTGGGGATGCAGTGCAGTGAGTCCAGAGAGTGCACTGGCACCACTGGGAATGCACTGCAGTGAGTCCAGAGAGTGCACTGGCACCACTGGGGATGCACAGCAGTGAGTCCAGAGAGTGCACTGGCACCACTGGGAATGCACTGCAGTGAGTCCAGAGAGTGCACTGGCACCACTGGGGATGCACAGCAGTGAGTCCAGAGAGTGCACTGGCACCACTGGGGATGCAGTGCAGTGAGTCCAGAGAGTGCACTGGCACCACTGGGGATGCAGTGCAGTGAGTCCAGAGAGTGCACTGGCACCACTGTGGATGCAGTGCCGTGAGTGCAGAGAGTGCACTGGCGCCACTGGAGATGCACTGCAGTGACTCCAGAGAGTGCACTAACACCACTGGGGATGCACTGCAGTGAGTCCAGAGAGTGCACTGGCACCACTGGGGATGCAGTGCAGTGAGTCCAGAGAGTGCACTGGCACCACTGGGGATGCAGTGCAGTGAGTCCAGAGAGTGCCCTGGCAACACTGGGTATGCACTACAGTGACTCCAGAGAGTGCACTGGCACCACTGGGGATGCACTGCAGTGAGTCCAGACAGTGCACTGGCACCACTGGGGATGCAGTGCAGTGAGTCCAGAGAGTGCACTGGCACCACTGGGGATGCAGTGCAGTGAGTCCAGAGAGTGCACTGGCACCACTGGGGATGCAGTGCAGTGAGTCCAGAGAGTGCACTGGCACCACTGGGGATGCAGTGCAGTGACTCCAGAGAGTGCACTGGCACCACTGGGGATGCAGTGCAGTGAGTCCAGAGAGTGCACTGGCACCACTGGGGATGCAGGGCAGTGAGTCCAGAGAGTGCACTGGCACCACTGGGGATGCACTGCAGTGAGTCCAGAGAGTGCACTGTCACCACTGGGGATGCAGTGCAGTGAGTCCAGAGATTGCACTGGCACCCCTGGGGATGCAGTGCACTGACTCCAGAGAGTGCACTGGCACCACGGGGGATGCAGGGCAGTGAGTGCAGAGAGTGCACTGGCACCAGTGGGGATGCACTGCAGTGAGTCCAGAGAGAGAGCTGGCACCACTGGGGATGCAGTGCAGTGAGTCCAGAGAGTGCACTGGCACCACTTGGGATGCAGTGCAGTGAGTCCAGAGAGTGCACTGGCACCACTGGGGATGCAGTGCAGTGAGTCCAGAGAGTGCACTGGCACCACTGGGGATGCAGTGCAGTGAGTCCAGAGAGTGCACTGGCACCACTGGGGATGCAGTGCAGTGACTCCAGAGAGTGCACTGGCACCACTGGGGATGCACCCCGGTGACTCCAGAGAGTGCACTGGCACCACTGGGGATGCAGTGCAGTGAGTCCAGAGAGTTCACTGGCACCACTGGGGATGCAGGGCAGTGAGTCCAGAGAGTGCACTGGCACCCTTGGGGATGCACTGCAGTGAGTCGAGAGAGTGCACTGTCACCACTGGGGATGCAGTGCAGTGACTCCAGAGATTGCACTGGCACCACTGGGGATGCAGTGCAGTGAGTCCAGAGAGTGCACTGGCACCAGTGGGGATGCACTGCAGTGAGTCCAGAGAGAGCACTGGCACCACTGGGGATGCAGTGCAGTGAGTCCAGAGAGTGCACTGGCACCACTGGGGATGCAGTGCAGTGACTCCAGAGAGTGCACTGGCACCACTGGGGATGCAGGGCAGTGAGTCCAGAGAGTGCACTGGCACCACTGGGGATGCAGTGCAGTGACTCCAGAGAGTGCACTGGCACCACTGGGGATGCAGGGCAGTGAGTCCAGAGAGTGCACTGGCACCACTGGGGATGCACTGCAGTGAGTCCAGAGAGTGCACTGGCACCACTGGGGATGCAGTGCAGTGAGTCCAGAGAGTGCACTGGCACCACTGGGGATGCAGTGCAGTGAGTCCAGAGAGTGCACTGGCACCACTGGGGATGCAGTGCAGTGAGTCCAGAGAGTGCACTGGCACCACTGGGGATGCAGTGCAGTGAGTCCAGAGAGTGCACTGGCACCACTGGGGATGCACTGCAGTGAGTCCAGAGAGTGCACTGGCACCACTGGGGATGCAGTGCAGTGAGTCCAGAGAGTGCACTGGCACCACTGGGGATGCAGTGCAGTGAGTCCAGAGAGTGCACTGGCACCACTGGGGATGCAGTGCAGTGAGTCCAGAGAGTGCACTGGCACCACTGGGGATGCAGTGCAGTGAGTCCAGAGAGTGCACTGGCACCACTGGGGATGCAGTGCAGTGAGTCCAGAGAGTGCACTGGCACCACTGGGATGCACTGCAGTGAGTCCAGAGAGTGCACTGGCACCACTGGGGATGCAGTGCAGTGAGTCCAGAGAGTGCACTGGCACCACTGGGGATGCACTGCAGTGAGTCCAGAGAGTGCACTGGCACCACTGGGGATGCAGTGCAGTGAGTCCAGAGAGTGCACTGGCACCACTGGGGATGCAGTGCAGTGAGTCCAGAGAGTGCACTGGCACCACTGGGGATGCAGTGCAGTGAGTCCAGAGAGTGCACTGGCACCACTGGGGATGCAGTGCAGTGAGTCCAGAGAGTGCACTGGCACCACTGGGGATGCACTGCAGTGAGTCCAGAGAGTGCACTGGCACCACTGGGGATGCAGTGCAGTGAGTCCAGAGAGTGCACTGGCACCACTGGGGATGCAGTGCAGTGAGTCCAGAGAGTGCACTGGCACCACTGGGATGCACTGCAGTGAGTCCAGAGAGTGCACTGGCACCACTGGGGATGCAGTGCAGTGAGTCCAGAGAGTGCACTGGCACCACTGGGTATGCACTGCAGTGAGTCCAGAGAGTGCACTGGCACCACTGGGGATGCACTGCAGTGAGTCCAGAGAGTGCACTGGCACCACTGGGGATGCAGTGCAGTGAGTCCAGAGAGTGCACTGGCACCACTGGGGATGCACTGCAGTGAGTCCAGAGAGTGCACTGGCACCACTGGGGATGCAGTGCAGTGAGTCCAGAGAGTGCACTGGCACCACTGGGGATGCACTGCAGTGAGTCCAGAGAGTGCACTGGCACCACTGGGGATGCACTGCAGTGAGTCCAGAGAGTGCACTGGCACCACTGGGGATGCACTGCAGTGACTCCAGAGAGTGCACTGGCACCACTGGGGATGCAGTGCAGTGAGTCCAGAGAGTGCACTGGCACCACTGGGGATGCACTGCAGTGAGTCCAGAGAGTGCACTGGCACCACTGGGGATGCACAGCAGTGAGTCCAGAGAGTGCACTGGCACCACTGGGGATGCAGTGCAGTGAGTCCAGAGAGTGCACTGGCACCACTGGGGATGCACTGCAGTGAGTCCAGAGAGTGCACTGGCACCACTGGGGATGCAGTGCAGTGAGTCCAGAGAGTGCACTGGCACCACTGGGGATGCAGTGCAGTGAGTCCAGAGAGTGCACTGGCACCACTGGGGATGCACTGCAGTGAGTCCAGAGAGTGCACTGGCACCACTGGGGATGCACTGCAGTGAGTCCAGAGAGTGCACTGGCACCACTGGGGGATGCACAGCAGTGAGTCCAGAGAGTGCACTGGCACCACTGGGGATGCAGTGCAGTGAGTCCAGAGAGTGCACTGGCACCACTGGGGATGCACTGCAGTGAGTCCAGAGAGTGCACTGGCACCACTGGGGATGCACTGCAGTGAGTCCAGAGAGTGCACTGGCACCACTGGGGATGCAGTGCAGTGAGTCCAGAGAGTGCACTGGCACCACTGGGGATGCAGTGCAGTGAGTCCAGAGAGTGCACTGGCACCACTGGGGATGCACTGCAGTGAGTCCAGAGAGTGCACTGGCACCACTGGGGATGCAGTGCAGTGAGTCCAGAGAGTGCACTGGCACCACTGGGGATGCAGTGCAGTGAGTCCAGAGAGTGCACTGGCACCACTGGGGATGCAGTGCAGTGAGTCCAGAGAGTGCACTGGCACCACTGGGGATGCACTGCAGTGAGTCCAGAGAGTGCACTGGCACCACTGGGGATGCAGTGCAGTGAGTCCAGAGAGTGCACTGGCACCACTGGGGATGCAGTGCAGTGAGTCCAGAGAGTGCACTGGCACCACTGGGGATGCAGTGCAGTGAGTCCAGAGAGTGCACTGGCACCACTGGGGATGCAGTGCAGTGAGTCCAGAGAGTGCACTGGCACCACTGGGGATGCAGTGCAGTGAGTCCAGAGAGTGCACTGGCACCACTGGGGATGCAGTGCAGTGAGTCCAGAGAGTGCACTGGCACCACTGGGGATGCAGTGCAGTGAGTCCAGAGAGTGCACTGGCACCACTGGGGATGCAGTGCAGTGAGTCCAGAGAGTGCACTGGCACCACTGGGGATGCACTGCAGTGAGTCCAGAGAGTGCACTGGCACCACTGGGATGCACTGTAGTGTGAGTCCAGAGAGTGCACTGGCACCACTGGGGATGCACTGCAGTGAGTCCAGAGAGTGCACTGGCACCACTGGGGATGCAGTGCAGTGAGTCCAGAGAGTGCACTGGCACCACTGGGGATGCACTGCAGTGAGTCCAGAGAGTGCACTGGCACCACTGGGGATGCAGTGCAGTGAGTCCAGAGAGTGCACTGGCACCACTGGGGATGCACTGCAGTGAGTCCAGAGAGTGCACTGGCACCACTGGGGATGCACTGCAGTGACTCCAGAGAGTGCACTGGCACCACTGGGATGCACTGCAGTGACTCCAGAGAGTGCACTGGCACCACTGGGGATGCAGTGCAGTGAGTCCAGAGAGTGCACTGGCACCACTGGGGATGCACTGCAGTGAGTCCAGAGAGTGCACTGGCACCACTGGGGATGCACAGCAGTGAGTCCAGAGAGTGCACTGGCACCACTGGGGATGCAGTGCAGTGAGTCCAGAGAGTGCACTGGCACCACTGGGGATGCACTGCAGTGAGTCCAGAGAGTGCACTGGCACCACTGGGGATGCAGTGCAGTGAGTCCAGAGAGTGCACTGGCACCACTGGGGATGCAGTGCAGTGAGTCCAGAGAGTGCACTGGCACCACTGGGGATGCACTGCAGTGAGTCCAGAGAGTGCACTGGCACCACTGGGGATGCACTGCAGTGAGTCCAGAGAGTGCACTGGCACCACTGGGGATGCACTGCAGTGAGTCCAGAGAGTGCACTGGCACCACTGGGGATGCAGTGCAGTGAGTCCAGAGAGTGCACTGGCACCACTGGGGATGCACTGCAGTGAGTCCAGAGAGTGCACTGGCACCACTGGGGATGCACTGCAGTGAGTCCAGAGAGTGCACTGGCACCACTGGGGATGCAGTGCAGTGAGTCCAGAGAGTGCACTGGCACCACTGGGGATGCAGTGCAGTGAGTCCAGAGAGTGCACTGGCACCACTGGGGATGCACCCCAGTGAGTCCAGAGAGTGCACTGGCACCACTGGGGATGCAGTGCAGTGAGTCCAGAGAGTGCACTGGCACCACTGGGGATGCACTGCAGTGAGTCCAGAGAGTGCACTGGCACCACTGGGGATGCACTGCAGTGAGTCCAGAGAGTGCACTGGCACCACTGGGGATGCACTGCAGTGAGTCCAGAGAGTGCACTGGCACCACTGGGGATGCAGTGCAGTGAGTCCAGAGAGTGCACTGGCACCACTGGGGATGCAGTGCAGTGAGTCCAGAGAGTGCACTGGCACCACTGGGGATGCAGTGCAGTGAGTCCAGAGAGTGCACTGGCACCACTGGGGATGCACTGCAGTGAGTCCAGAGAGTGCACTGGCACCACTGGGGATGCAGTGCAGTGAGTCCAGAGAGTGCACTGGCACCACTGGGGATGCAGTGCAGTGAGTCCAGAGAGTGCACTGGCACCACTGGGGATGCAGTGCAGTGAGTCCAGAGAGTGCACTGGCACCACTGGGGATGCAGTGCAGTGAGTCCAGAGAGTGCACTGGCACCACTGGGGATGCAGTGCAGTGAGTCCAGAGAGTGCACTGGCACCACTGGGGATGCAGTGCAGTGAGTCCAGAGAGTGCACTGGCACCACTGGGGATGCAGTGCAGTGAGTCCAGAGAGTGCACTGGCACCACTGGGGATGCAGTGCAGTGAGTCCAGAGAGTGCACTGGCACCACTGGGGATGCAGTGCAGTGAGTCCAGAGAGTGCACTGGCACCACTGGGGATGCAGTGCAGTGAGTCCAGAGAGTGCACTGGCACCACTGGGGATGCACTGCAGTGAGTCCAGAGAGTGCACTGGCACCACTGGGGATGCACTGCAGTGAGTCCAGAGAGTGCACTGGCACCACTGGGGATGCAGTGCAGTGAGTCCAGAGAGTGCACTGGCACCACTGGGGATGCAGTGCAGTGAGTCCAGAGAGTGCACTGGCACCACTGGGGATGCACTGCAGTGAGTCCAGAGAGTGCACTGGCACCACTGGGGATGCAGTGCAGTGAGTCCAGAGAGTGCACTGGCACCACTGGGGATGCACTGCAGTGAGTCCAGAGAGTGCACTGGCACCACTGGGGATGCACTGCAGTGAGTCCAGAGAGTGCACTGGCACCACTGGGGATGCACTGCAGTGAGTCCAGAGAGTGCACTGGCACCACTGGGGATGCACTGCAGTGAGTCCAGAGAGTGCACTGGCACCACTGGGGATGCACTGCAGTGAGTCCAGAGAGTGCACTGGCACCACTGGGGATGCAGTGCAGTGAGTCCAGAGAGTGCACTGGCACCACTGGGGATGCAGTGCAGTGAGTCCAGAGAGTGCACTGGCACCACTGGGGATGCACTGCAGTGAGTCCAGAGAGTGCACTGGCACCACTGGGGATGCAGTGCAGTGAGTCCAGAGAGTGCACTGGCACCACTGGGGATGCAGTGCAGTGAGTCCAGAGAGTGCACTGGCACCACTGGGGATGCAGTGCAGTGAGTCCAGAGAGTGCACTGGCACCACTGGGGATGCAGTGCAGTGAGTCCAGAGAGTGCACTGGCACCACTGGGGATGCACTGCAGTGAGTCCAGAGAGTGCACTGGCACCACTGGGGATGCAGTGCAGTGAGTCCAGAGAGTGCACTGGCACCACTGGGGATGCAGTGCAGTGACTCCAGAGAGTGCACTGGCACCACTGGGGATGCAGTGCAGTGAGTCCAGAGAGTGCACTGGCACCACTGGGGATGCAGTGCAGTGAGTCCAGAGAGTGCACTGGCACCACTGGGGATGCAGTGCAGTGAGTCCAGAGAGTGCACTGGCACCACTGGGGATGCAGTGCAGTGAGTCCAGAGAGTGCACTGGCACCACTGGGGATGCAGTGCAGTGAGTCCAGAGAGTGCACTGGCACCACTGGGGATGCAGTGCAGTGAGTCCAGAGAGTGCACTGGCACCACTGGGGATGCACTGCAGTGAGTCCAGAGAGTGCACTGGCACCACTGGGGATGCACTGCAGTGAGTCCAGAGAGTGCACTGGCACCACTGGGGATGCACTGCAGTGAGTCCAGAGAGTGCACTGGCACCACTGGGGATGCAGTGCAGTGAGTCCAGAGAGTGCACTGGCACCACTGGGGATGCAGTGCAGTGAGTCCAGAGAGTGCACTGGCACCACTGGGGATGCAGTGCAGTGAGTCCAGAGAGTGCACTGGCACCACTGGGGATGCAGTGCAGTGAGTCCAGAGAGTGCACTGGCACCACTGGGGATGCAGTGCAGTGAGTCCAGAGAGTGCACTGGCACCACTGGGGATGCAGTGCAGTGAGTCCAGAGAGTGCACTGGCACCACTGGGGATGCAGTGCAGTGAGTCCAGAGAGTGCACTGGCACCACTGGGGATGCAGTGCAGTGAGTCCAGAGAGTGCACTGGCACCACTGGGGATGCAGTGCAGTGAGTCCAGAGAGTGCACTGGCACCACTGGGGATGCAGTGCAGTGAGTCCAGAGAGTGCACTGGCACCCCTGGGGATGCACTGCAGTGACTCCAGAGAGTGCACTGGCACCACTGGGGATGCAGTGCAGTGAGTCCAGAGAGTGCACTGGCACCACTGGGGATGCAGTGCAGTGAGTCCAGAGAGTGCACTGGCACCACTGGGGATGCAGTGCAGTGAGTCCAGAGAGTGCACTGGCACCACTGGGGATGCAGTGCAGTGAGTCCAGAGAGTGCACTGGCACCACTGGGGATGCACTGCAGTGAGTCCAGAGAGTGCACTGGCACCACTGGGGATGC